>NW_006408519.1:19773690-19783430 GCF_000296735.1 Chrysochloris asiatica | reverse complement strand
GGGGGGCGGGGAGAATGAAGAAACACTTCCAGATAAAACATCTGTAGCTTAAAAATGCTGTAATAATATTAAGAATGCCTTCATGTGCATCACAACGTAGCAACCACTTGTTACGGTGAACGAACCAGTGTTTGTACCTGGAATGTTTAGGATAATAGGCCTTACAGGGCTAGGTTCCTACAGTTTTTATGTAAATCGAATGTTCTTAAACAGGGGACTGCCTGTATATAAAAAGCAGCGTTTATGTTTTTAACCATGAAAATCTGTTTGTTCCACCTAGCGGGTATACATATTTTACTTAAACAGCCCAGCATTCATGTTCAGGAGAGAAAGGGCTATATTATTGCTTCACCCTCCTATATGTGCTCGTTGGTAGTCAGGCACAATCAGTTGACTCAGAAAGTAGAATGTGACCATCAGCCCTACCCCACTTTTCACCCACTGGCAAAAACTCGAGGCCTTTTGCCAAGGCCCTGGCAGTTTTAAGACTATTTCCTGGCAGCCATTGGCTTTGAAAGGCCATATGACTCTGCTTCTGTCCGTCTGGATTTTGTTCTGAATTTCTTAAGGGCCTGCTTCCGAGCAGCAGCTCAGCTGCAGCAGGAGCTCTGGGATTCAGTGAAGCCATGTTAGCCAGGAACGTTGGATCCCTGCGCTATCCCAGGCTCCTTCTGCCAGCTGCTTCAGGGCTTCAAAGACAGGCTCGGCTGGAGTTCCCAGGATGCTTTGCAGCAGCTGCCACAGCCCCTCTTTTGAAGCACCATGGTAGCCAACAGAGAGGATTCTGTGTTACGTACAGTATGACCCTGGAGGTGCCAGCCAGCTGCTGTGACTCAGCTAAAAACAGGGAACTCGCTGTAAGAGAGAGGGCGAAAAGGGGAGAGATTACTGAGGGGGAGGGAAGAGAGGCAAAGCAGCAGGAGTTTATGACGCCCAAAGTTTGTCAAAGAGCTCAAAACACACTTTTGAAAGAATTTTCTGGTTGAGCCAATGGGGCCGGTCTCTGTGACTTTGTAATCTGCTGGGGGATACCTCGAGTTTAATGGCCTTAGTATCTACTGAAAAAAAAGCTACAGAGGGATTAAGGAAAACTAAGAAAATAAATGATCTCTCTTACTACTTACTCCCAGGTGCCCTCAGGAGATGTGTACTAATTGGTCTTCAGATTTCTTTTATGATCAAACACATTGATGTAAAGAAACAGAATCACTTAGTGTATGATTTTTGTTTTGTTTTCTGGTTTTTATCCGTGGTACCTTTATGCCAGGAGAGGTGATAGTCTGAATACCCATGGCAACGGACAACAATAGATAAGGATGGAAGCAAACCTACATCCAAACTGTGAATAAAACAACAGGATACGGAGGAAATTCATTTACGAAGCCCTCCTTTTTTGCCGTTCTACTTGGCTCACTCTAGACAGCTTTTTAAGAAGAACATTGATGTTCAGTTAAAAGTCAATCTTAAAAAAGAAGTCTCCGTCTTAGTTTGTGAAACATTTGCTAGGGTACTTTGCTCAGTCCAAAGGTAGAAAGTAACAGGCAGATGGAATATAAAATGCAAACTGTTCCTCAGCTGAAAAAACATAAAGGTGGGCTTGAGAAAGGAGTGCTGGATAGGAATCATCACAGAAGCAGTGACAAGAAGGACTGATTAAATCATATGTTCACACAAAGACCAAGATACTTAATAGGAAATCTACTGCTTAATATCCCATATGAAGAAGGCATCTGTGAGATGATGCAATGATCAGTCTGGTGAGACAGAGAAGAAAATCAAGTTCATGTCTTTTATCCAACAAATGGAAGTAGTGAGTGGGAAAATAGGCTTACAGTTAAATGATCAAGTTCACTCATGACCAGCAAGAGGGCAAGTACAGCCCATCAGCTTGGGCCTGGGTGTGTCCTATGCTGGCAGTGTTTCTAAGGTGATAAAACCCTGAGCAAGTGGTGACAGCTATCCTCTGGCGGGGGGTGGGGGAACTCAGTCTCCAGAATTTACCCAACAATTTCTTCTGGCTAGTTTCCGCTGTCACGAAACATGTCAAATTGATCTGCAAAGGAACAGAGGCTCGACTTCAGCCATTTATACCGAATTTAAGGTTTGGAGCTACTATATTATTTTTGTTTTGTTTTGTTTTGCCTGCCAATGTCTGCTAGACCAATCAGCAGGCAGCTTTCATTAAAGAAAAGTCATTTTCAGATCTGAAATTCTCACACATACTGGATTCCCCAAAAGACATTGAGTAGGCTTACTCAGCAACCATTTTTATGATTATTATTGTTGTTGCTATTATTATTAAGGGGTCTCTGGTCTTGGTTGGAATCAACTTAATGGCAATGGGTGGTGTCAGTAGTTATTAAGTGCCGGCGGGTCAGTTCTGACTCATAACGATCCTGTACAGGATTTCGGAAGAGCAACTGGTGAGCTTGAACCATTGACCTTGTGGTTCAAACCAACCCAGTGCTTATTCTATAGTGCTACACCAGGTGGTGGTGACACACATAAAAGGAAAAGTCCATGCTGTTTTTTCTAACAGACTGTGTTTTAAAATTCTGTTTCCATAAAAGAAGGGACTAGGCATCCGTGGGTGATGCAGACAGTTAATGAACTCCACTGCTAACCAAAAGGCTGGAGGTTTGAATCTATACAGAGGTTGAAAATTATGTAGAGCCTGGGGTCACCCTGAGTCAGAGTGGACTTGATGGCAACTAGTTGTGGTTTTTGTTTTTGTTTTTAGTATCTCATTAGTAGGCATTTGTTGTTGATGTTTGGTGCCTTCAAGTCATTTCCAATTCATAGAGACCCTGTATAGACTATAAATCTTCACAGGAGCAGAAGGCCTTGTCTTTCTCCCAAGTAGGCCTTTGGGTGGATGCTTAAAACAAACTGAGCTTAAGACAGAAGGGGTTAGAGTTAAGGAAACTCTTCTGCTTAATCCTAAAAGGTTACAAATAACTTTAAGAGGGAAAATATGTCAACATAAAATTCCTGGACCAGAATATCAGAGAAAGGTATGAAGGAGGAGACTACGAAATTGAATTAGGAATGTCAGATGCCCACCATCTCCTCACTCCAAGAGAAGGAATACAAATAAGAGTGAAAGACTGGATGATCTGGCTGAAAAACTGGGTTGGCTGTAGCCCCAGGTTAGAAGGATGATCAATCTGCAGCTGGCTTTCAATACCAAGTCACATGGCTTATATGACTCATCAATTTCAAGTTTCATTTATCCCCACAGTTGGGTAGTCCTTGGCTGATTCTAGATGTTCTTTCTGCCTGTAGTTTACTAGACAATGACTACTCCCAATATTTCACTTGGAACTCTTATGACAATGTTCACATTTAGCAGACAGCACTGATTGTGTTGAAGATGCGATAGAGCAAAAAAAACATGAAAAGTTTTATCTTAAATGAACTGTAGTAAATGACTATGTGAATTCCTCCAGATACTGTAGACAGATTGAGAAATCAATTCTCATCTACATTGAGCCTTTACTATGTGTCAAGCACCATTCTAGGTGTTCATCTATCCTGCCCTTAGCAACTTTATAGTCTAGTGAGTCACAAAACATTTCTATAGGTCAGCAAAGTTCTTTTTGCTGACCCGCAGAAGAAGAGCTCATCTTTGGAGAATAGTAGCAAAGTTGCCGTACCAATTTTGTTTTGCAACATTGATGTGCCTAGTGATGGTGTCTATTTTCTTATGATTCTATCCTAAGCACCTATTCTGGGAGGTGGGGTGGGGGGTGGATAGAAGTGGTGGCTGGTGGTTGGTTAGAAGGGGTAGGGGAGGACATATTTATTGGATAATAGATAAATGGATGCAACTCCTTTTTCCCAGGAGGTAAGGGCCCCCAGGTAAGATGTCAATGCTGTTGTTGTTAGCTGTCATTGAATCACACTGATCCATGATGATCCCATGCACAACAGAATGAAACACTGCCTAGTTTTTCATCTAGGCAGGATCGGGACATGATGATCCATAGGTTTTCTTGGCTGACTTTGGGAATTAGATTGGCTGGCCTTTCTTCATAGTACATCATAGGCTAAAGTTCCAACAAAACCTGTCCAACAGCCTCAAAGCAATGCACAAGTTTCCAAAGACAGAGAGGTGGCGGCTATTTGAACATACAAGGTACTGGATAGAAATCCAACCTCAAGACTCCCACATGGCAAGAATTCTACCACAGAGTCAATCCTGACTTTGAAGATATCAATGGTAGCAGTGATTATATGCTCTGGAGTGGAGTGACCCTGTACAGGATTTCCAAGGCTGTAAACTTTAAGAAAGCAGGTAACCTCATTTTTCTCCCTTGAAATCACTGGTAGTTTTGAGCTGCTGACCTTGACATTAGTAGCGCCACTCATAACCACTACACTCCAAAGCTCCTTTTGAAGATATCAGTAGCTGTTGGTAAATAGCAGATGGGCTTCATTGATGGCATCAATTGCAAAGGAAGCTTTTCAGGGGGCATGATAATCCCTCTTTAAGGATTTCTCAATTGGCACACTCAGCACTGTTTTCAAATATGTGGCTCCTTAATGGTTTGATCAATACTGTATACTTCCCCTTACTCCTTTGACCCTTTATTAATTGTGTGCTGAAGGAACATCTACTTCAAGGTGCCATGCAATTTCTTCTAAGGTTCAATTTGGAAAGTATCCACGAACGCGATGTGGGAGGCACTACCAAAGGCTCTGCGTCTGGGGAGTCTGCTCTTTTCACAGCCAGCACTTCTGTCGGTTTTGCCTGCTGGCTTACATGAATTGGCTTTTACATTTCTTAATTTAGACACTCGCAGTATGGAGAGTTAATATATATATATATATATACATATATAAGTTTTGGAGGGTTTTTTTCTGCCTGAGGAGAGCAATGTTTCCCATTGCACAAGTAAAGACGACTGGCAACAGTGAGTGAGCACACGAAAAGACACACAGCTGGTGAATATAACCCTTGGTAGCATGCAGCTGAACACAGGGAACCCAAGCTCTTTCCTGTGACTCTATTCAGACTGTTTCTTTTCTTTTCTTTTTCTATCTCTCTCCATTCTGTTTAGGAGCCAGGATGATAAAGCAATAATAATTACTCTCGTTCCAGTTTAGGGAGGTGACTGTCGAGCCTTCTATCTGGTTCTCAACTACTTAAGAAGGTAATCTTGTATCTGAACTCCCTAATTCTATCAACCAACACTACTGAAAAGACTGGAGCTAATAAAATGCTAGGCTACCAATGGAGGCTGGCATACTGCTATGATGCTGAACAGATTTCAGTGAAGCTTCCAAACTAAGAAAGACTAGAGAGAAAATCCTGGCCATCAAACTTTTCAGAACTAATCGCTGAAAGCCATATGAATCACATTGGTTCAGTCAGCAGCTGAGGATGCACATGGTGCTTGTCTGCGCACTGCTTTGACGCCATGTCAGTTAACAAAAACAACTCAGGAGTCCTGGTGTGGCGCTGTGGGTTAATGCACCAGACTGCAAACCCATTTGAACTGCAAGGTCGGCAATTCAAGCTCACCAGCTGTTCCTCCTATACAGGGTCGCTATGGGTCGGAACTGACTCCACGGCACTTAACAACAGCAACTCTGTGAATATGTAATGGCTGTGTATTATAAGCACTGGTCTGTGAACCACAAGGTCTGTGATTCAAGCCTGCCAGCAGCTCCAAGAGAGAAAGAGGATACTTTGTGCTCCTGTGAAGATTTAAAGCCTCAGAAACCCTCTCCAGAGTCGCTGTGAGTTGGAAACAACTCAATGACACTTAACAACAACAACAACGAAACAAAAATATAAAAGAAGCAGTATTATCAATCATATTTTAACAGATTAGAGATGAAGTGGCATAAGCATTCACTCACTGAAGGGAAGACTGTGGCCTTGGTTACAGTCTAATTTCCCCCAGTTCTATGAACAATACTGAGATAGAAAATGGTCCCACCTTGAGGCAAGAGGACAAGTTTTTGTGACAAAGTTGACAGGCAGTCTGTGGCATCCAGGAGAACTCTTTCCGTTTTGGTTGAAATCAGGTTTCCGAAGCATGGGGTGGTTGTGACCAATAGTCAGCAGCCAACACTCACATCAACTGATGAGGGGTTTAAAGGCCAGGTAAACAGAACCATGGTGGGGCAGTCACAGAATCTGCTACTGGTTAACAAGTCACAGAGGTTGGCTTCAAATTTCTGTGTGACTCCAAAACCTACGTCCTTAACACTGCCTTTGATAAGAAAAAATAGAATAAGAAAAGTAACAGCAGCTGCCAGCCATGCCCAGAACTCAGATCAACAGGGAGAACAGCTCTGCCCTAAGTCATGACTCAACCCCCAGCCCAAAGGCAAAATCTCTCACTGCACGAAGAAGTGCCATCCTTTTACCAGGCTCCGGATTTCACACACTATGCAGTCTCCTGTGCTTACTCCCACAGAAGGTGATAATAAAACCTCATACATTTTCTTTCACAATTTCAAAGAACGTGATCTCTTAGCTCCTCTAGGTGCTACCGAAGTCGTGTCTAGGTCAGCACAGGTAAGCCTCAACTGGTGTGCCAACTAACATCTGACTCTCACCCAATCCCACAACACCTTGCTACAGAAGCAAAGCCTCTTTTCAAATTACAGTCCTTGACAGGGATCAAGTACCCAGTAAGCATGGGTTTACTTGTGCTTCTTTACTAATCTATAAGGAACAATTTCACATGGGTTTCACCACATGATGTACTGAAAAACTTGCAAAACTGTTCACTACAAATTAGTAAATTGTTGTTGTTAAGTGCCATCGAGTCAATTCCAAACCATAGTGACCCTGCATACGGTTTCCCAGGAACAGCTGGTGAGCTTGAACTGCCAACCTTGCAGTTCAAACGGCTTTGCAGTCTGGCGCATTAACCCACAGTGCCACACCAGGGCTCCAAAAGCACAAGTAAACCCATGCTTACTTTGCTCATTGGATAATCTGTGCAGAAGGCAGCATCAACTCCTGTCTCCCAAATGTTTTTCCTTCCCTTTAGCTTACTCACAGCTTGTTCCTCCCACTTCCCTTTGCCCCCAAAGTTCAGAACAGACCCTGGATGCTGGCTGCATTTGGACATGTGTATGCTGATTCCTCGCAACCAGCAAGAAATGAGAAGGAGTAAAAAGAGAGAAAAACTTGTTAACACCAGGCTGTATCTAAACAAGCAATCCCAGATGGCATCCTTTATGCCTTCTGCCTCTGATAAGAAAAGATTGAGCAGGAAAAATAAGCAGCAGCTGACAAGGCATACCCGGCATTCAGACCAACAGGGAAAACCGACAACAGCTCTGTGTTTTGCCCTCAGTCGTGGCTCAGCCCACAGCCCAAAGGTTTGCCTGGCTTTAAACACCTTCAGCTGTGCATTCATGGAACCAGAGAATCATGGAAGGTTACAGGCCAAAAGGAATACTGCTTTCTATCCCTTTACCCAGTTTACAGATGAACACCAAGGCAGAAGTAATAAGATTGACTTAAGGACATTCTGTTGTTGAAAGCAGAGAAAAATGGACTTCCGGAGCTCCTGACTCCTGCCCAGTGCTCTTCCCAGAACCCAACCCTTTTTCTTTTAACACATGCATCATTCTATTTTTCAAACTGATTCTCAGACAATGATAGCAAGTGTCTATGAGATAGAAAAAGCTTAGTCAAACTGCCTAGAACTGAAACCTGGCTGTATCGCTTCATAGCTGTGTGTTCTTGGGCAACATTTCCTGTACCTCAGTTTCTCCATCAGTAAACTAAGAATAATAATTTATCCACGGAGCTTTGTTGTTGTTGTTAGGTGCCATCGAGTTGGTACCGACTCATAGTGACCTTATGCACAGCAGAACGAAACACTGCTCAATCCTGGGCCAACCTCACTATTGTTGCCATGCTTGAGTCCATCGATGCTGCCACTTGGCCAATCCATCTCACTGGGGGTTTTCCTCTTTTTCTCTGTCCCTACACCTTACCAAATATGATATCCTTCTCCAGTGACTGGTCCCTCCTGACAATATGTCCGAAGTATGAGAGATGAAGTTTTGCCATCTTGGCCTCCAAGGAGCACTCTGGCTGCACTTCTTCCAACACGGATCTGTTGGTTCTTTTGGCAGCCCATGGCACTTTCAATATTCTCCTCCAACACCATAACTCAAAAGCATCAATTCTTCTATGGTCTTCCTTATTCAGTGTCCAGCTTTCACATGCATATGAGGTTATTGAAAGTACCATGGCTGGGGTCAGGCACACCTTAGTCTTCAAGCTGACATCTTTGCTCTTCAACACTTTAAAAAGGTCTTGTTCAGCAGATTTGCCTAATGCAATATGTGGTCTGATTTCCTAACTACAGCTTCCGTGAGTGTTGATAGTTGAACCAATAAGAATGAAGTCCTTGACAACTTCAATCTTTTCTCCACTGATAAGAATGTTGTTTATGGGTCCAGTGGTGAGGATTTTTGTTTTCTTTACATTGAGATGCAATTCATACTGAAGGCTGTGCTCTTTGATCTTCATCAGTAAATGTTCACGGAGCTTTAGATAACATTAAAGTATAGAGCTTCAACTAACACACAGTCTGTACCTGGTGAAGTTAATATTTATTATTTGTCCATTTAGTGGGGTGAAAACGAAGACCTTCTCAAAGGCAGGCATGTGATAAGTCTGAAGATACAAACATCCACAGTACGGTGTCCTTCCTCAAAAACACTCAGAGTCTAGTGTTGCTTTCAACTGGAGCTTGGAATTAAGTGTAGTTATGACACTGAAATATTTCAACATAGACACTGTTTATGTAAAGTTCAGTGGGGCACACTTTTTAACAGACCACATGCAAAGCCCAAGTCAGCAACAGTGCATGTATTAGTAACAGCGTGATGTGGACATGAATCAATAGTAATGCTATAAAATTACATAGAAGGAGTACACCACCAAACAATCCATTTGTTATGCCCTAATCAACTAAGCCTCTAGGCCAATTTGTACTTCACAACTTGATAAATATAAATGCTCATAGATAGTTCTGAAATGATGAAGGAGTTTTAATGAAAACTTTAGGTCTAAAGGTCAAAGGCAATAATGCAACTTTTCATAGATAAGAACTGGATTTGACTTTCTCCTCTTCCTTGCAGTTCTAGAAGACGACTGAGTTTTCTGTCTTGGTTGAGAGACATAGAGATGAGACAAAGGAAGAATTTTCTGGTAGCCAAATTCCAGAAAGCAAAGGTTAGAAAGTCAGTTATGACACAAATGCCTGCTTTAAAAATGTAAAAATGCAGCAACTCTTTAAAAAGAACTTTAGGATAATGGAATGGAAATGAGTCAGAAAATATGCAAATTAAATTCACTTGAAATATATATGTCTTTAAAAATTAAGTGATAAATTGCTTTGTCAAATGCTTTTTGTATGTGATTTACCACCCTCACAACCCAGTATTTAAATTTCAGTTTAAGATGCTTTTCTTAACCTCAAATGCATTTTCAGGAGTGACCAGAAAGGTCAGAGGGGAGGCATTCTTCAATGCATGAGTGGGAGTGACAGAGTTTTCAGCTCTGTATGAAAGAAAAAAAAAAAGCAAACCTGAGGGAAACATAGTAAAAGTAGAGAGAAAGCAATAGCATACCACACAAGAGTTGTAGTAAAATTGGACTAAGAGAAAGGAAACAATAAATGAGCCGAATGTAAGATGTTCCTAAGAACAGGGAGCCTTCCTTATCCAACCTGCTGTTGTTGTTGTTGTTGTTA
>NW_006408519.1:19749153-19773510 GCF_000296735.1 Chrysochloris asiatica | reverse complement strand
GCTACCAGAGCTCCATTATCCAACCTGCTAGTCTTAGTAATTAACATAGAGATTAACACATTCAGCATTCACACACTGCTTGTTGAATAAACAAGTGCGTATTTCCTGAATTTCTAATGCACATCTTCATGGTAAATTGTCATGGTAAACTGCAGGAGATGATAGTACATTTTGGTTGAGAGACAGTTCACTTAAAGCCTGCAAATTAAAACCTACAACAACTGATTGTTTTCAGGAAGAGCTATGCCCATGCCCTGGATGGCAATGGATAAGAAACTGAGGTTCAACCAAGGATGAATAGACCAAAGACTAAGATTCACAATGTATAGAAAGATGTTGAGGACATCAAAGTTAAAATTTAAACCAAAGACAAACTCCCAAGGCTGAAAGAAGCAGAAAATGTAAAACCAGATACCTAATCAGAGTCTTGGTGTGGCGCTGCTGGACCACAGGGTCAGTTTGGGGCACAGGTCTGTAGTTCAAACCCACCAGCCACTCCTCAGAAACCCTACACAGAGTCGCTATGAGTTGTAACCGACTTAGCGGCACTTAACAATAACAATCAGAGATGAAGGAGTCTTGGCACGGCTCCATAGGATAAGCACTGGACTGCCAACCTCAAGGCCATTGGTTCAAACTCACCAGCGGCTCCTTGGAAACCCTATACGGTGTTGCTGTGAGTTGGAATGAACTCACTGGCACTTAATAATAGTCAGAGATAAAGGATGGTGCCAAAACTGAAAGTAGAAGAGGCCGTAAAGTGAATAAGAACACAGTGCAGATTCTTTCTGAAACAAGACATCTTGGACCTAAAACCTGACTCAGAGAGGAAACTGTTATGACATTCCTGCTGCAGCAAGCAAGGAGGGAGCAATAAAGGACCCAGGGCCCAAAATCAGCTGAAATCTAACAACTTCCTTCCCTGGGCTACTTCTGAACCACAGCATTCCAAGCTATTGCATTACTACAGTCAGAAGATCCTAACATATGTCTTGCAAGTTGATCAACATTTTCAAAGTACCTATAAATGCCTAGAACATTGAAAAGCCCCTGTTACTCATCTGAAATGACAGTGACTGACGCAGTGTCTCCCAGCATCCCTGTCTCCCTCCCTTTATTTCTTTCTCTGTACAATGAATGTTGAAATAAGTAAAATGTGGTTTGTTTTTTTTTTCTTCAGCATAATTTCTCTCTGTTTGCTTAAGCAGTACTCACACATCTTTGATTTTTGTCACTGAGCTTTCAGAGGTCTTCGTCTACCATGGGTTCACAATGTCAGTCACAGAAGCAATTTACAAACATATTTTCTCGCCCTTCCCAAACCAGTTTGCTAAAATGCTTCTAAAAAGAGGAAAGGAATACACAATAGATGCTCAGCAGTTACTTTCAATGAGTTTAAGACAAGAAGAGACTCTCCAGGCAGCCAAATCACTTGTCTCTCCCATCTGAGGCCTCAATCACTTCTACAACATGCTGTGATGGCAATTCAGAGGATTCATGTATGACTTTTCTCCCAAAATTCTTCTGGGAAAACGGCAATTCATTTCACCTTTTACCATTCAAAGTAATAAACTTCTTCTGACCAGGTGAAATCTGACTTCTTGTTTTTGTCTTTGATATAACATCTGCACATATACAAATTCAATTATTTGAAGACATTTACACATCAAGACAAACACAGTACTCCATGGCTGAATCTATTCTTTTCTGTACAGGATTTTAAAACCAAAGGTTCTATGTGTCATGGTTTTCTTTTCTCTCAACATTCTGGTTACTCTCTTCTGAGTATTCCTAGTTGGTCCACATCCCACTGAAAGCTTGGCTCTCAGAAATGAGATCAACTCTCCAGACCTGGCCTGATTCATACAGGGAAAAGCAGGACTTTACAAGCACTCCTTTGGGGCACCGTCATTGATGCAACCTGTAATTGCACTAATTCTTCTGTGGACTCCTTGAACTTATGATCAACCTAAATCTTTTTAGCTTTGTGCTTTGTTTTGTTTTGAATAAGTGTTTCTAACAACATTCCCCCTAGTCCATTCATAAAAAAAATGAATGATTAAAAGTGCTAATACATTTAAGAATGTAATGGTTTTGAAAACATGTGTGTATGTTACAAAGATTGTTGTTGTTGCTGTTAAGTACCTTGAGTCAGTATTGACTCATAGCAACCCTGTAAAAGGTTTCCAGTACTGTAAAATTTTGCAGGAGTAAAAAGCCTTAGCTTTCTCTGATGGAGCAGCTGGTAGGCTCGAACCACCAAACTTGTGGTTCACAGTTCAGTGCTTATTTTACAGTCACCACACTCCAGTAAGACGAGTGCTTAGTTTCAACTTCATTAAATAAATTGTCCTTGTTCACATTTATTTGCTATATGTATAGTTGTTCTGACTTTATTTATATCTGGTCTCTTCTAAATAATGATTTTAGATAAATCACTATCTTTAACTAGTAGTGTAATGTTATGCAGACCACAAAGTGCCTCTACAAGCTAAATTCTCCATTGGCTGAATGGAGTTAAGAATTTGTAAGCACCACTGGAAATCCATCCATCATTAGAAATGTGGCTGTTCGCCTTCAGAACTATATAAGCTTTGGATCAAATTGATAAAGGTAAACACCTTAAAATCCATTTAGAATGTTCATTTCTTTTTTCCTTTCAAAAACTCAGTTTCTCGTCTTGAACTTAAAAGGAAATTTCTTGACAAGTAGTGTTAGAAAATCACTACCTTACAATGTTATTTCTTAGCACTTTGACTTTTCCTTTTTTCATTCAAAAGTAGGTGTGATCTACTTTATTGTTTAGAGGTAAAACAAATTATAGTCTAAGGTCAAACAACTAAAATGCTGAGTCTAACACTTGTCGCTAGTTAAGGGAAATGTATGGAACTTTTTACATGTGGGAAAAAGTTGCATTTCATAAGATATGTATTTGAGTCCAAGTGTGAAGAGGTGCCATTCATGTAAGAGAATATAGGACAGATGCTCATAACTGTACATGACAACTTCTTCATTTATTTGGCTAATTACCACCTGTAAGGTATTTTCAATCACCTCATATGCATGAGAAAGCTGGACAATGAATAAAGAAGACTGAAGAACTAATACCTTTAAATTGTGATGTTGGTAAAGAAATACTGTGAACTGCCAGAAGAATTAGCAAATCTTTCTTGGAAGACAGTATAGCAAGAATGCTCCATAGAAGTGAGGATGATCAGACTTCAACACATGTACTTTGGCCATGTCATCAGGAGGGGCCTGTCTCTGGAGAAGGACATCATGCTAGGTGAAGTAAGGGTCAGTGAGTAAAAGGACCCTCAATGAAATGAACTGATACAAGGCTGCAATGATGAGCTCAAACGTTGCAAAACTGTGAGGATGGCACAAGACTGAGTAGTGTTTTGTTCTGTTGTACACAGGCTCACTAAGGAGCTCTGGTAGTGTAGTGGTGACGAATTGGGCTGCAAACCACAAGCTCAGCAGTTTGAAACTACCAGTTGTTCTGTGGGAGAAAGATGAGGCTTTCTGCTCCTGTATAGACTTACAGCCTCAGAAACCCTGTACAGGGTCACTGTGAATGGGAACCAACTCCACGGCACATAAAAACAACATAGGCTCACTATCAGCCAGAATTGGCTTAACAGCATCTAACAACAACAACATAACAAAATAAGGGCTGTACATAAAATATACTTGTTTTGACTTGGAGATCACAGAGATTGGGGAGCCCCCAGTGTCCCTTTCCCTTGCCAATAGAGCAATGGAACTCACCTCTGTGCCATAAAGAGTAGTCATTGTAAATCTTTCCAGGTAGAAGATATCACTCCATTTGAGGATTATCAGTTACAGGTATGTGATGAAGGAGATGGATTCTCAGGTACACATTCCCACAAAAGGCTTCAAGAGTCATTTTGGAATGATATCATTGTAGAAACATGTGTTAATAGATATACTTGCATCCTCATATATGTCTAAGTCAGTACACTCATATCTACACAGGCAGATAATTATATATCTCTAGGTTTAATTTGACAAAATAGGTCTATTGTATGAGAACAAGCTGTAGGAACTCTGCCTGAAAGTTACAAGTATCAGGGAAGGCCTAGTGGTACATAATGAATCACTGTTACCGAACAAAATAGCACAAAACAGCTATTATTTCCTAGATGAAGGTGAGGCTCTTCTGGCTCTTTGGGTGATTGTAAATAAATCTTTTGCAATGTTCTGGAACCAGATCAGCCAACAGGAGAAAGAACAGTTGTGAAGTTTCTAAGCTGTTGACCACAGCCTGAGCTGAGGAAGGAAAATATTCTCCTTGAAAACTCTTCTTCCTCACACCTTCCGCATTCATAGATCTTGGAACACAAAGTGTAACACCGCCTCTACTCCCCTTTTTCCCCTTATTAATGGAATAGAAGTGTTGTCTTCTTTACTAGGAAAAAATCTCCAAAAGTCTTCAAGTTTTCTTTTCATTTGATTGCATGTAACAGCTTCATCTCATGCCAGCCAGCAGAAGCAGTGTCATTTGAGGCTCTAACAGGAAGCGGTGGTACGCCAAGTGATACGAAGCCTCGGGGACACAAGAGTGGTGCAATAAATGTTGAAACCACCATATTTGACAAATGGGCAAGGTATGTAGAGAATGCAGCTGAGTCTAGCCACATAGGCCCTTTTGTCTCAGGTACAGTCTTTCGTTGTAGAAATCAAGGTAGATGGTGGCAGTCCTGCCTCAAGATTTATACCAAATGATTGTAATGACCTAGTAATGCCTTTTTTGAATCAAGCTATATGGAAAAGAGAAAAAGAAACTCTGGGTGGGCATTACTTCTCTCCTGCTGCTGTTTTCTCTCTTCCAGATATCCTGATTCACACATATACACATACATATATACACATGTACATGCATGCACACACACAAGGGAGCTTCAAAAATTTAGTGGGAAGATGGAATTCAAGGTTGGCAGTTTAAACCCACCAGCTGCTCCTTGGAAACCCTATATAGGGTTGTTATGATTCAGAACCGACTAGATGACACTTAACAACAACAACATTGTTGTTGTTGTCAGGTGCCATCAAGTCGGAACCAACTCATAGTGACCCCATGCACAGCAGAATGAAACAATGTCCGATCCTGGGCCAACCTCACTACCGCTGCCACACTAGACGCCATCAATGATGCCACCTGGCTGATCCATCTCATTGGGGGTCTTCCTGTTTTTCTCTGACCCTCCACCTTATCCAGCATGACATTCTTCTCCAGCGACTGTTCTCTCTGGACAACGTGTCCAAAGTAGGAGAGACAAAGCTTAGCAATCTTGGCCTCCAAGGAGCACTCTGGCTGCACTTCTTCCAAAACAGATCTATTGATTCTTTTGGCAGTCCACGGCACTTTCAGTATTCTCCTCCAACACCACAACTCAAAGGCATCAATTCTTCTACAATCTTCCTTATTCACTGTCCAGCTTTCGCATCCATATGAGGTTATTGAAAATACCATGGCTTGGGTCAGGCGCACCTTAGTCCTCAAGCTGACATCTCTGCTCTTCAGTACTTTAAAAAGTTCCTGTGTAGCAGAGTTGCCCAATGCAATACGTCGTCTGATCTCTTGACCGCTACTTCCGCGAGCGTTGACAGTTGATCCAAGAAGAATGAAGTCCTTGACAACTTCAATCTCTTCTCCTTTCAAGTCGGCTTCTCCTCAAGCCTTCTACAACTTACAAAATACCCTCAAGTTTAGCTTTTACTATCTTTTTTTTTTCTCCCAGGTCTACAGAGCAGATCATCAGTTTTACATTGAACAGATCGTGTGTTTCATGTTGTTACAAGGATCACAATCCCCTCCGTGTCCCTTCAGCTGTTACTATCTTTTTACTATTGTTCACATTCCTGCACAGCCAGACATCCTACTTTAAGACAAAATAACTCTCTTTTCTCCTGTTTAAAAAACATATGTAGGTCCACACACCATAGAATGGTCAACCAATTGCAAAGAAAGGGCAGCATTTATCTAAGGACAGAAGTCAGAAGGACGGGGAAAGAAGGAGGAAAGGAACCAAGAAGCATAGGGGGGAAGTAGGGTAAGTGATGTTACACGGTGGGGACTGCAATCAGTGAGATGAAACAAAGTGGATGATTCTGGGAATGCAAAACTGATGATCCGCTCTGCAAACCTTCACTAAATTCACAATAAAAACTTAAAATAAAAAGATCATGGAATTTTTTCCTAAACTTTAGAAACTTGATGGGACTACGTTGTTATTCCAGATCTCACAAGTTTTCCACTTTTGACAGGAGGCAGTCTTATCATTTGGCTATGATTCATTTTAATGGAAAATATTTGCAATTTCCTTCTCTGTCTGGTTTCCAAGTGACACAAGTTAAAGATTTTGTCTGTTTTACTCTATAGGTATATCTTGTTGTTACATGCCATCAAGTCAGTTTCCACTCACTGTAACCCTATGCCCAACAGAATGAAACACTAGCCAGCACTGTGCCATCCTTACAATCTTTCCTCTGTTAGAGATATATAAAAACTGACTGCAATCAAGTCCATTCCAACTCACAGGGACTCTATTAGATAGAGTCTCTGAGATTATAAATAATTATGGGAGCAAATAGCTTCAACTTCAGCCTCATCCTTCTCCCATGGCGCAGACGGTGAGTTTGAATACCAACTAAGGTTAGCAGCCCATCACCTAACCCACAGCACCACCAAGAAACCTTATGTCTGAGATGTAGGGATATTTACATATACCCTGCAGATTATTGCAACACTCCGGGATCCTGATAATATCCCTCTGGCTGGAACGCATTGTGTTCTAGACCTGTGCTGTCCAACACAGCAGCCACTAGGCACAAGTGGCTATTTAAATGTAAAATTATTAAAAGTAAACAATCTTTTAAAGTCAGTTTCTCAGCCACACTAGTCAGACCTTAAGTGTTCAGTGGTTGCATGTGACTAGTGGCTACCATTTTGGACAACCTAGAACATTCCCAACATAGGAGAAAATTTAGTGGACAACTCTGTTCTGGAATATTCCCAAGCGTTATGAATTTCCCAGAGATCTTTATGAATAGATACAGGAGGAACAACATCAATGTGGAACTACCAGAAATTGTTATTTTCAATTAATATTTTTTTGGAAAACTTGAGCTTCCAGGTGAAAACCAAATCCATTTTAAAAACAAAACATCTTCTAGCCCCACCTGAGAAAATAAGGCATTTGAAAGGTTCTGAGAAGTCTCATAGTAAAGAACTTTGTTGTTGTTAAGTCCCATCGAGTTCATTCTGGTTCATAGCAACCCTGTATAGAGTTTTCAAAGAGGAGCTACTAGGTTTGAACTGCCAACTGCGATTCAAACTGAACTTGTGGTCCAGTTCTTATCCTATGGTGCCATACAAGAACCTCACTTGCCTTTCATTAAAGCAAGTACTTTGAAACTGATTGGAACATATAACCACTATTTACAAGACATTCATTAATTTTCCACAGAACTCAGCTCACCTGGAAGAATGTTGTTATGGAAGAAATGCTGGGCAAATCTTTGCTGTCACATATCCACCTGGGGTAATGGCAGACCATTAGGACAATTTCAAACTCAAAAAAATTGGCCAGGTTCTGCCTGGTTGGGATGTGCTCAGGTATGTGTTAGGGTTGCTCAGCAGAGAACTTAATGTTAGGTGCTTCTCATTTGTCATTGCCAAAGACAACTGATGTTTCTAAAATGAACCACTGATTACCTACCTGAAATCAAGACTATAACATCATCTGTCCTGTCTTTATCTCGTATAATCCCGTGACATGGAATTCTCTTCATTCATAGAATTAGCAGAGCCAAACTTGTCAAGTGGGAGTCATAGCTTGATTTCTCTGTATATATGAGAACTAGCATTCTTAATCTACTCAGGTGCCAGAAACTTAAAATTTCTTAACAATAGTATTCATTAAGCAAGCCGTATATTCTTAAATCACTGAGCACTGTAAGAGAAATCAAAGGAAACTGCTGTCTCAGAAATGTGTTGCTGTACTCTATGAGTTACTCCAGCAATGCCAGTAGGAAGCAGTTTTTCTTACAGCTTCAGATATCTCGTCTCTTCATTTGCTTCCTTCCTCCCTTTCTTTCTTTCTCTTTTCTTGTTTACTTTTCCCTTTCCTTCTTTTTCTTTCCTCTGCTTCTTCCTTTCCTTTCTCTCCCCTCGCTTCCTCTTTCCTTTTTAATTCATTTTCTTCTCCTTTTCTTTCTTTTTCTTTTCAAATGATTTATACACCTCAGATGGAATTGTTTCATCCAAGGGTCATTGTTATCCATAGCTGTTGTTAGTTAGTTACCATTGAGTGACAAAAGAACAAACATTGCCTGATGCTGAGTCACTCTTACAATTGTCAGCCTGCTCAAGTCTCTGGTTGTGGCAGCTGCACCAATCCATCTCATGGACAAGCTCCCATGCCTTCTTTGTCCCTCTACTTCATCATTTAAAATATGTCAATAAAAATAAACAACTGCTTAGTACTTCTCCCCACACACAAACACAAAACCCAACAGTTCCTTTTGGAATGTATGCTATGCGTTCTGAATGAAGAATTATAGGATGAAATTAATTCTCTGCAAATTTCTGGCTTTTTGCCCTCCAAGATAGCTTCTCACCTGAAGGATATGGATTTCTTCTTGCTCAAGAACCATCAACTATAATGAGCCTTAATGCTAAAAAAAAAAAAGAAATGGGAAAATGCAACTACCCTGGATGCTTTTTTAGAACAGTGCTCTCGGCAAGTCCTAGACAAAAGGCTTATTCAAGATAATTCAGATTAATAATGTATTTGAGCACTTCAATTTTGAAATATAGTATGGATTATGTTTTTTTAAATTAGCAGTTATCTGTTAAGAGAAAGCTAAATTTGAAATTTTATGTTCATTGGCTAAATTTTCATTTGTAATGCAAATTGGGAGATTAAACAGATAATGATTTAACCTCTTATAAGGAATTTTATTACAACAAATTGTTGACATACTACCTATTTTTGTAATGCAGCCACATCCCAAGAGAAGATATTTAAAAAGACCCAATATCATTTTGTGTAAAACAGATTTATAAATAAAATCCCAGTAACAATGATAACATTTTGAACAATATTGTATTAAGATCATTCCTATGTGTTTTTAGATACTGTTAAACAAGCCTAAGTACATGCGGGCTGTCTGGTCCCTGAATCATTATATTACTGCTTTATGCTGTGGCAAAAGTTCAATGGAGTCTCCCTTCCAGGATTCGCAGAGTTTTTTAATTTGGCAATGTAAATTGCATTATACTATAACTGGAGTCCTGGTGCTGCAGGTTAATGTGCTGGAATGCAAAGTCGGTTTGAACTGCAAGGTCCGGCAGTTCAAGCTCACCAGCCACTCCTCCGAAACCCTATGTTGGATTGCTATGTGTTGGAACTGACTCAATGGCACTTAACAACAACAACACTGTGACTCATTCACAAGTCGTCTGCATCAGCTGGAGACGTGACCTGGATAGTTCTTTAATAAAAGCAAGCACAACAAAACTGTTTTGCTGAGAAAAACCCCAGGAGCCAGCACATATAAAAGAAGACCAAAAAAGTAAATAAGTTGTTGGCACTAATCCAAAATTATGTGAATACATGTCATCTCAAAAGATATTTATTTTTCTACTTTTGAGACTCACGTGCATGACAGTGAGTTGAAGAATCTTTTATTCACATAGTGACTGGTAGCAGAATGAATATGCTAGATTCCTTAATTAACTAATTTCAAAATAGCCCTGAATTAGGCCAGTCTGTTTGCTTTTCTCACAGATTACACCTGCTTTGTTGTTTTGGTAACTCCAGGCAAAACTTCTCACAATTAAAACCCTGGGGAGAGCTTGCTTGGGAGGGAAGGTTTTTGAAAGCCCAAGGTACCTAGATTCTAGAGGGGTCATACCACTTGTATCCTTGATTTCCACGAATTGTAGCTCTTTTCCGACTTCAAGCACTTTTGTATGATTTTTTTTTTTTTCATGTAAGCTTTTTGTCCTATGAAAGGATCAGAATGGAACAAAAGCAAGAAATGAGAATTAGATATTATTAAGACTCATGGTATGTAGTATCAGCACTGGACTGCAAACCACAAGGTCGGCAGTTCAAACCTACCAACTACTGCTCAGAAACCCTATATAGGGTCGCTATGAGTTGGAACCAACTCGACAGCACTTAACAACAAATGTCCCTTGCTTTCTAAAGTAGAAAACACAATTTATTAAAGAGACATTTTAGCTACATATGCCTCTTTCTAAAATCAATATCTTTAGAATCATACATACTTATTTCAGTGATTTCTCCTATAAAAATTTTGTTTGAATCATAGAATCTCCACTTGCCTTTTTAGTAATTTACCCTCTTTCAAGTAAGTGTTCACTAGTTCTTCATTTCTTCATTGTCAGTGTTAAAAGAACACCAAGGCATTACAATCTGCAGCCCTGCATTTTAAAAATAACTAGTATTGTACAAATGCATGCCTCTGTAGTGTTAGCCAAAAATGAATAAAATTAAGAGAAAAATGCATATCTTTTCTCTTGCTATTTTCCTCCAACTAATTTGCTACCTATGAACTTATATTCACTGGCATGATTCTTCGGAACTGTATTCTTCAATTGATTCCAGTTAAGGAATTAAAATTATGAAGGAATCCCTGCTTCTTTGTCCCTCAAGAAAGTGTATATTGTTCACCTCCTACATGGTTTTGCTATAATTTGTATATACCACTACTATTGTTATTTTCATATATTAATACATCTGTGTTTTTTTCCTACTAGATTATGAATTTAAAAGGCAAAGGCCTTATTCATTTTTTTCTCTCCAGCTTCTAGAACAGTACCTGGCACATAATGGACATTCTTGTTTTAAATAAATATTTGTTTGAATTTAATTTTTGCCAGTAGGTGTGTTTGGGTGTGTGGAGAGAGAAAGAGAGAGAGAAAAAACAGCAATCAGAAGAATAACCATTTATTTTGAGTATATGCATATTTGTAGCGAGAGAAAGACATAAATTGATCATTTATGCTCAGTTTTCACTAATATTTGGCCAAGATAACATAATACTTTAACTCTACATATGTATGAAAATTCAACTTTGATTTCCAACTATAAGATGCTATAATTTATTTTCCTTCTCAATACTCATATCATATTTGGCTTCCATGTAAGTTTTCTTGAATAACATCAATTTTGCTCCTTATCTACCTAGAAATTGCACAGATTCCTCATGACCTACACACTAAAATTCAAATACCTTAGCTTTCTTTTTTGGTGTTAAGTGCTGTCAAGTCAGTTCCTACCCATAGTGACCCTGTATAGAGTTTCCAAGGAGTGCCTAGTCAATTTGAACTGCCAACCTTGTGGTAGAGTACTTATCCCACAACACCATACTAGGACTACTTAGCTTTCTTTTAGGTATATAGTTTTTCAGTTTAATTTCCCATCATGGCTTTCATCCACTGAGTAAGTCCTTGACCTTGTGTCTTCACAACTCCAACTCTGCACCTAAGTTCTACAGTAGTACCACCTGGAATATTAGTTTTCCATCTTTTGCATTTCCAAATATGACTTGTCCTTCAAGATTCCAGTGAAATTCCATCACTGTATTCAAGAAGATTTCTGGTCATCCAATTTAAAGTAATTGCTCTGTTCTTACAATCTAGAGCTCTTCCACCTCCTCTGATGTCCTATAACATATGTATTTCTGGATTATTTACTTGACTAAACGAGAACTTATTGAATATTCACAATAACCACGCAATGTCATAGTGTCAGGAATATAGGAGGGAGCATCAAAAAGTTCATTGGATGAAAAGAGGATAGAATTTTTCCATGAACTTTTTGAAGACCCCTCATACTTGTCTAGTGAATTCAGTCAGGACTCTCTCAAGAAGAAAAACAGCAAATGGTTGGATGTACTCTAAAAAGATTGTTGTCAACTTACAGTTATATATGAATAAAGAACAATTAAAAAGACTGCAAGTTACATAGTGAGGATCTGCAAGGTTAGTATCAATGTGATTACACATAATATGTGATCTCCATTGACTATCTGTTAGCATGCTTATGTTATTATTGTTGTTGTTGTTGGTGGTGGTGGTGGTAGTGTGCCATGGAGCTGGTTCCGACTCATAGTAACTGTATATAGGATTTCTGAGGCTGTAAACCTCTATGGGAGCAGAAAGCCTTATCTTTCTCCTGCGGAATGGCTGGTAGTTTCGAACTGCTGACCTTGAGGTTAGCAGCCCGACTCGTAACCACTATGCTACCAGAGCTCCTTATTATTGTTGTTAAGCTCTGTCAAGTCCATAGTGTCCCCAAATGACCAAGCAGAACTACCCCATAGGGTTTTCTAGACTGTAGTCTTCATAGGGAAATCCTGGTTTGGCACTGTGGGTTAATGTGCAGGACTGCAAGGTTGGTTTGAACCGCTAGGTCGGCGGTTTAAAATCACCAGCCACTCCACAGAAACTCTATACAGGGCTGCTGTGAGTC
This sequence comes from Chrysochloris asiatica, assembly GCF_000296735.1. Taxonomy (NCBI): domain Eukaryota; kingdom Metazoa; phylum Chordata; class Mammalia; order Afrosoricida; family Chrysochloridae; genus Chrysochloris; species Chrysochloris asiatica. Next base: position 19,760,977 of record NW_006408519.1, on the reverse strand, counting down.
AGAACCAACTGGACAGCTCTTAAAAACAACAATCTTCATAGAAGCAGATCAAATTGTCAACCTTCCGGTTAGCAGCCTAGAACTTAACTTTGCACTCCAATGTTGTTATTGTTGTTGTTGTTGTGTACTATCAAGGCAAAGCCAACTGTAAAGGGTTTCCAAGAGCAGCTGGTGGGTTTGAGCAGTCTAGCGCTTATCCTACAGAGGCATGTTGTTGTTGTTGTTAAGGCCGTCGAGTCGGTTCCGACCCATAGCGACCTTGTACAGGGTTTCCGAGGCTGTAAATCTTGACGGGAGCAGAACGCCTCATCTTTCTCCCGCGGAGCAGCTGGTAGTTTCGAACTGCTGGCCTTTAAGGTTCACAGCCCAATTCGTAACCACTACGCTACCAGAGCTCCTTACAGAGGCGTACCAGGACTCTAATACGCCTGGTTTTGTTAAGTGTCATTTAGTTATTGCTGACTCAGTGTAACTCTGTATAGGATTTCCAAGTAGCAGCTGATGGATTTGAACCACAGACCTTGTGGTTAGTGTTCCGGTAATTATCCTACAGCACCACACATACATAACCTACTTAGTGAATTCTAAATAACCCAGAGACTGTGTGATTCTGGTTGAAGTCTTTCTGGTGAAGTCTTTAGGCAAAGTCATTGGGTTAAAATTGTCTCTTCACTTCAAGCACGGATCCATCAACTTGATTTTTTTATTACTAACTTCAAATATCTACTTACTCAGGGAGCCCATAGGAATCTGCATTCTCCCCTCCCACCAGTGACAGTAATGCCTACTCTGATAGTCTCCATTTCTTTATCAGATTTAAGCTTGGCTTCTTTCCATAATGCTAAGTACTCTGACTTTCTTAAGTCGTTGCAACAGGAGCAAGACACAGAGAGATGGCAGGTATTGCATCTGGATCTCTCAGAATTTTGTCCTCTCTGGAAATCCCAGTCCTGGTGTCAGCAACTGTCCCCATGCCAGAATAATATCTTGAGGTAACTCTGCTCCCAGGCTCACAGTTTCCAAAGCTGACTCCGAGATTCTATCTCTATGAAAGTGAAGCTGAGTTAGTCATCCTGGTGATGCCGTAAGAAAAGCACGGGGCTGCTAACTGCAAGGTTGGCCATTCAAGTCGATGAGCTGCTCTACAGGAGAAATGGAGGTTTTCTACTCATTTATAGCCTCAAAACCCTATACAAGGTTGCTATGAATCAGAATTGACTCAGTAACAGTGGCTTTAGTTGTTGTTGTTGTTGTCGAGTTACTAAGGAGCCCTGACATCGCTGTGGGTCAGAATTGACTTGACAACAAAAGGTTTGGCTTGGTATGTTTTCATTTAGTTTGGTCTTCTGTATGATGTGCTTGGATACTGCACTGTTTTTAACACAGTGTAGGGCAAGGATTGATAGGAAAGTGACAAAAGTTGGAACTTTTCACCAAAGGAAAGCATGTAATAACCCCACTAAAGATAGAAGTGGACCAAACCACTACAGTCTTGATTTCTATTCCAGCAGATAGTAAAGCTGACCAGAAATGACTTGTTGTTGCTAAGTGCCTTTGAATCTGTTCCCACCCATAGCAACCCTGTATATGGCTTCCAAGGAGTAGCCAGTGAGTTTGACCCGCTGACCTTGTGGCTCAAACCAACACTGCAGTACAATTTTTTATCCCACAGCCCCACCCCAGGACTCCAGAATAACTAGAGAGGGAGAAATGACCAATCTTCCTTTGGTAATCCCTAATAATGCGTCAGACTGCAAAGTCGTTTGAACTGCAAAGCCAGCGGTTCAAGCTCACCAGCTGCTCTTTGGATACCCTATATAGGGTCACTATGGGTCACAACCGACTCAACAGCACTTAACAACACCAACAACAATGTGCCTGAGGAGTCCTGGTGTGGCGCTGTGGGATAATGCTCCAAACTGCAAAGCCATTTGAATTACTGGGTCGGTGGTTCAACCTCACCAGCCGCTCCTCGGAAACTCTATACAGGGTCGCTATGGGTCGGAACCGACTTAACAGCACTTAACAACAACAACAATATGCCTGACCTAAGGGAAGGAGGAAAGGAATTGGATAAAAGGACATAGTCCTGGGGTGATGCTGTACAATAAACCACTTTACCGCAAGATCGGTTTGAACCCCAAGGTCGGTGATTCAAACTCACCAGCTGCTCTTTGGAAACCCTATATAAGGTTGCTATGAGTCAGAATCTACTTCATGGCACTTAACAACAACAAGAAAGCATTTCAAGCTTTTCTCCTCAGACTTTGAGAAAGCTTTTATCTCCATGAAAAGCTAGCAAAGGTGCACTCTTATTGACAATGTTATGGGCTTGGCACCCTAAAGCAAAACTGTTGTTGTTGCTATTAAGTGCCCTTGAGTTGGTGTGTTACTTAGTAAACTATTGACCTCAATTGCTCTTTTCTCCCTTAGTAAGCCTTTTGCTCACTCAAGGATGACATTTGATGTGTGATCCTTGCTAAGGTCTCTCAATTCTGGGAGTACTGTCTTTAATTCACATCACTTGTACCTTTCCCTACAATTGTCAAATGCCGTCGAGTCTATTCTGACCCATAGCAACCCTGTATAGGGTTTCCAAGAAGCAGCTGGTGAACTTGAACAGCCAATCTTGCAGTTCAAACGTTTTTGCAGTCTGGCGCATTAACCCACAGCACCACACCAGGACTCCTTCCCTATAATACATGGCTGCAGTTCATGGGCCTCAGTTCAGGCCCTGCATATGATGTGGATCCCCCAAGTGTCTGCCTCAGAATACACATACACTCCCTAAATTTCATTCTGTAGCCTTTGGAAGGAGGCTGTTGGCACCTCCTATGGAATCAGAGAGGAAAAAAATAATAAATTCCTGGCAAAAAGCTAACAAAAATCTTTTTCATCTATGTTTGGATCATGTCTCCCATTACAAATGTCCCCAAGCACACTCTAGTCCTATGTCAGTCTAGTTAGCATTTTAATGGTTGTATATTAACTAGGCTCATGTTAAGGATGACTTCATACATTATTCATCCAGCTGCATTACAAGCAACTTGAAGGACATATCTAATGCATCTTTGAAGACTTCCCATCCCCTCATCACCAACCCTCAACAAAGCAGAAACTTTGAATGTACTTTCAATACTTTGAAGTTACCAGCCATAGTCAAATTCCTTGACATTCTCTCTGTTTGTTTTTTTAAATAATTTACACCTGACTTTTTAAAAAAGTTTAGTTATTGCATATGCTCCTGTTTAGTACAAGGATGCCACAGTGACACAATGTTACCTCAAACAGTGTTTGCATCCATTCTGTTGGTGGCCACTTCATGGCAACTCATCAGAGTGACCAGTTATTTATAAATCCTGCAACTTCTTTCAACATGCCCCACCATTGTTGCATTAAGATCAAATTGCATTGTAACCAAATGTGTTTCAACGCCATAGATTAGTTGCATTTCATGTCATAATTGATTTTCTTTTATTATTTATAGAGGGGAGTAACCTAATAGAAATAAAAGAAGGAAGGGAAGGAGAGAGAGAAAAGGAAGGAATAAAGGAAAGAATGTAATAAAGAGAAAAAGAAAAAGACTTTGTAATTAAATAGCCCATTTGTATTTTGTAACTGAATCTAATTATACAGGAAGAGACATACCTGAAGAAATGAAAAGAAACTTAAAGTTCCTCAAACTTAGTCAATCAATTCTTCAGATTGTTTGACCAATATAACCTCAAACACAGTTATACATTAATATGAACAGTTTGATTATTGGTATTCAATCTACTGGTGCATGACTATATCAATATAAAAGATTTCTCTGAATTTTAATATTATTATCAATGTGGAAATTAATAGCTAACAGAGTTATGCTGTTGCTTACTGCTATGAATTAACTTGAATCTGAATATTTAAATTTTATCTTTGCAGGGAAATAATCATCCTCAACCTCACATATTTAACTGTTTTCAGTATTGGCATTTAAAGGTCTATCTTGGGCATGCCACAGTACCTTTTATGGAAGTAATTCTAGTAAATATTGTCAAGCACAACATGGGGTTGTAAAAAGCACCTGGAAAGCCTGTCTAGTGTGTGTAGCTCGCTTTCTAGATAGCAGGTACAACAACTCTTAATCACTTTAAAAGGAATTTGTTCTTATTCTTCCTTGGATATTTTTTACTTTTTCTTCTTTTTTCCTAATTCAGTGCAGAGAATTGTAACCTAGGTCTCAGACTTGTTAGTGAAAGATGTTAAAAACTGCCTCTACCTCTCAATGTTTCAGTAAACAATGCAGGTCATGAATTAAGGTAGGCAGTGAATACGAGTTGCTTGTAGGTGCTGAGTTGCTTGTAGGTCCTGCAAATAGTTACGTGCTCAAGTATTAGCTGAGAAGTTGGCAGTTCAAATCCACTCAGAGTTGTCTTAGAAGCTAGCCCTGGTGATCTGCTTCTGAAAACTTGCAGTCTAAAATACCCTATGTGGCAGTTCTCCTCTCTACTCCACAGCAACTGAAAATGACAATATCAAATATGCATCATCCATCTACCATGTTCATGATTCTTTGAACAATGATTAAAATGATGCCTAAGTCTTCATCTTCATTTAAGTCACAGGTCAAGAGATCCTCTTTCATGAAGCCCTTCCTGGCTTCTTGGTTGCTTTCAATACTCTCTTTCACCGTTTTGACTCCCCATAAAAACTTTTACTCATGCACATATATTGAGCCTCCAATTTTCCAAGTATTTCATCTTCCAAATATTGTTACCTGATGGCTTGCTCATGTCTAAGGTTTCCTCCCTGTTGAGGGATACCTATAGGTAATATTTGATTATGAAACTATAGAGATGATTTGTTTCATGAAGAAAACTAAATTTATTCAAGTGAAAGTCCTCACCTTCCAAGTAGCCACCTTGTGTTTCAAGGAAGCTGCCACCACTCAAAAATACCTTGGGCATGTCCTAGGAGCCTCTGTCCCATTAGGTTCTTTGGAATACCCCTATGATGACAATCCTTCTCTATTGAGGATGAAATTGGGTTTTGGAAATGACCAGGAGACATTTGGAACATCGACGTAGGAAGTGACTAAGAAGGGTGTTCCAGTTTCTAGTGAGTAATAAAGTAAGACTACAATATGGGCATGATTTTCTTGTGTGATTTATAAACCAATTGTGATGGCAATATTGGCAGTAGTGACACTTTAATATTCTAATTGTATTTTTTCCAATGGAGATTAATTTGAAGGCAACAGTTCCAACTTGAAATAAAATTCCTGGATCCAATTTGTTCTTTAATCAGTTTTCTTGTGTGGCACTGTAAGATAATGCACTGGACCACGGGTCGGTTCGAACTGCAAGGTCAGTGGTTCAAACTCACCAGCTGCTCCTTGGAAACCCTGTGCATTACCGCTATGAGTCAAAACAAACTCAATGACACTTAACAACATTTGGTTCCTATACACTTTCCTATTTCTGTGTCAGCACTTAGTTCAGTGCTGAATTTTTGTTTTGTGCTTTGTACGTGCCATCGAGTCATTTCTGACCCGTAGAGACCCTACACAACTTTCCCAGAAGTTCGTATTTGAACCACCAACCTTGTGGCTAGCAGTCCATTGCTTATCCTATAGCACCACAAATAGTAAATTATAGACACAAATAGTAAGTTATAGACAGTATGAGAGACATGTAAGAAGCATTCTAGTTGTATTTCTTCTAAAAACAGAGTTGTTTGTTATAGACAGATATGACACACTCTGGAGGCAGTGTGCCTGGGCTCCATGTTTGCCTTTGCTGTTTTCTAGCTGTGGAACCTTGGGTAGGTTATAAACTACTCTCTGTCTCAATGTCCTCACTTCTAAATTCGTATGGGGTCTGTGGTACATGCCATGAACTGTTACAGGAAAACCCATGAGAGGAGGAACTCAACAGAAATGCCTTGTTTTCCCAGATAGCACACATTTTCTGCCTTTGCCAGGGTGCAGGCTGACCACTTTTCGATCGTTTATTTTAGTGAAAGATAATTGAGTGTCCCTTCTCTGACAGATTTCTGCATTACTCAAGTTCCAGCGTTTGTGGTATTTACTCTAGTTTTAGGTAGTTGATTAGAATGAACTAATTGACATTAAAAACTATTATATTAATAAGCCCTGCGGGTGCACTAAGAAACTCCAGTGGTGCTATAAGATAAGCACTGGACTGCTAACCACAAGGTCAGTCATTCAATCCCACTAGCTGCTCCATGGGTGAAAGATAAGGCTTTCTGCTTCTGTAAAGATTTGTAGCCTCAGAAAGTTTACACGGGGTCACTAAAGGACAGAATGAGACTGAGTCAGAATTGATTCAATGGTAGTGTTTTGGGGTAGTGTATTGGGTTAATTAGTAGACTGCCACCAAAAAGGTCTGTGACTCAAACCCATCAGCTGCTCCACGGGTGAAGGATGAGGCAATTTGCTTCCATACAAATGTATTGTCTCAGAAACCCTATAGAGCGATTCCGCTCTGTTCTGTGGTGTCGCCATGAGTCAGAGGTGACTCAGAGTAAGTGGATTTGGGTTTTTTTGTTTATTATTACATTCGAATCCTGGATAGCAAAAACAGTTTGTGCTCAACTACTCACCAGTTCCAACTTATTGTTGTTGTTGTTGTTAAATGCCGTCTAGTCGGGTCCGACCCACAGCGACCCTCTAGGGGCTTTCCAAGGAGCAACTGGTGAGCTTGAACCACCAACCTTGCAGTTCAAACTGACTTTGCCGTCTAGTGCATTAACCCACAGCACCACACCAGGACTCCGACTCATTGGTGACCCTGTGTACAACAGAATGAAACACCGTCCGGACCTGCACCATCCTCACAATTACTGCAATATTTGAGTCCATTACTGCTGCCCCTGAGCCAATCCTTCTCGTTGGGGGGTCTACCACTTTTTTCCTGTCCCTCCACTTAACCAAGCATGATTTCCTTCTCCAGGGACTGGTCTCTCCTGGTAATATGTCTGCAGTATGAGAGACATGTAAGAAGCATTCTAGTTGTATTTCTTCTAAAAACACAATTGTTTGTTCTTCTGGAAACCCATGGTACCTTTGATATTCTTCTCCAACTCTATAACTCAAATGGAGCGATTCTTCTACAGTCTTCCTGAAGGTTAGCCAGCCAAACCCACCCAGCAGCACCATGGCAGAAACTTCTGGGTATCTGCTTCCATAAAGACCACAGCCAAGGTAAAACTTTTGCAGCAGTTCTACTTTGTAACACATGGGATTGCTATAAGTAGGCATCAACTCAAGAGCAATAGATTTGGGTTAATTTTATTACTATATTTATTGGCCTTTTCATTCTTCAAATCTCTTTAGAGCAAAATGGAATCAAATTTTAAAGGTCACTTTCCATAAATGGTGATCTTTTTCAACTTGACTGCTAAGAGACACATTGCAAAGCATGGGTTCCATCCACATGAAGGGAGGCTAGACATCAAAAAGTCAGAGTATTCACATCACCTGGATGATCTCCGGTCTTGACCCAAAGCAGTAAACTATATAAAGTAGCAGAGAGAACGAGTTTTGCTGCCATTTCAGTGTGCCTACCCTCAAGTCAGCTCTGACTCATAGTGACCCTGCAGAGGGTTTCTGAGCTATAAATCTTGGCAGGAGCAGAAAGTATCATCTTTCTCCTGTGGAGCAGCTAGTGGAATTGAACTGCAGACCATTCAGTTAACAGCCCAATGCTTAACCCACTACACTAACAGACCTCCTTAGAAAGAGTCTTGGAAAGAGGAAAAAGAAAAAACGTCTGTTTTCTAGATGAAGACACCATGCATGTAAAGGGTTTATAAATGTCTAGCTGTTTCTTTAATATTCCTCCCAACATTCATCTACTTAAAGAGCACAGCTATTACGTCCCCCTCTAAGGGATGTGTGATGCATAGCCCCTATGTTCATCTACTCCCTAGTGTACCCCAAGAACCACAAATGAATTCGAAGCCATGAGAGAGATATCTCGAGTCTTCAGTCCAGGGGTAAATGCTACTTCCTGTAGATCATGAAACACCAAAGCCTCTTTCTCTTTTTTCATGGCCACATGATCAGGAAGCCCCTCTGACTCTCCAGAGATAGGGCAGCTGCCCCCACTTCCCGCCACCTGGAAGTGGGTGGCCTTGAACCGAAGACCCATTAGTGTTGCAAACATGTATTGTGTGGAGTCCATCATCCTGTTTAACTTGGCATCACCTACAACCACTCCAACATTTTGTGAATGAGATTCCTGCCAAATCAGTATGTTTCTGATTCAGTTACACTTAACCCGTTATCTCTAAGTGCTTTCATGAGGCTTGTACCCACGACGAACCCTGCCTTCTTCTTTTTTTTTTTTTTTTCAGTAAATCTGTTTAAGTTTCTCATTCTGCTGAGGAGATTGAAAATCATGAAAGTCTTTCCAAAAACTTCTCAGGCTCTGCAATGGCATTTTCAGAGGGAAATTGGCAAGAGCTTACGTGTGAATGAAGACAAAGAAAGCCAGTGAGTAGTCAGAGCCCTGTGATTGAGCGTCTGCTTGTCCACATGTCAGAGAGGAAATGTGCAAATCTTCTCCCAGCTCCTAACAGAGTATGTCTGCCTGACACTCATGAGGTCTGGTGCATTTTAGGAATTTAAACAGAGAAGGTAGAAAGAGGAGAAGAAGAAAAAACAAAACAAAACACCTAGGGTATTAATGCAAGCTTGCCTGCAAATATTATTCCTTTAACAACTGTGTATAAGCATGCCCTTCTTCCACTGCCTCCCAACAGAAAATGGAAGATATGACATAAGTTGTGTCTACACAGTGCCAAGCATCTGGATTACATTCAGTCTTGGTGTTTTGATCTCCTATAGACCTAGGTGTTGTTTTTTTGTAGTTTTTTTTTTTTTTTTTTTTTAGCCATTTACCCATCTATAGGGTGGGCATAATTCATGTCAGCTAGGATAGGACAATCACCAGCCTGTCAAGATTTTTATTATATCATAAAATGCTCATTCTTTGTACCTTTTTTCTCAGTGACTACTGTCTTATTATCATTGTAAAAATTCATTAATATTTCTACTACTAATGACTCTTAGTGGGATGGTCATTCCAAAAGCAGGTTCTATAATAATCTTAATGAGAAGAACTAAATTTTGACAGTGTTTGAATGGCTAGACAAAAGATTTTGAAGGGATTAACCAAGCTTTCAGTGATTGCCTCTGCTTTGAATTTCTTGATCTGTTACACACACACACACACACACACACACACAAAATAAAAGATTAAGAGGCAAAGTCATAAAGTAAAAAGAATAGGACTTTGGATTCAGATAAATTTCTATGTCTTTCACTTGCCAGGTAAGTTATAGCACAAGTTCTAGAATATTCTGAGCTGTAGTTTTCCCATCTGAAATTCACCTGCCTGGTTATGACTATTAAATTATGTAGTATATGCTCAGAAACTTATAGTAGTCATTATTCTTTTTGTTTCTTATTCTTATTGAACACACTAATGTCGTGAGCAGAAAGAAAAATACAAATCTCATTAAATCTCTTGATCTACTACTGGAGATGGGCTCGGAAAATACAGATAAAATGAGGATGACAGATCTGCGCACTCTGAGTAAATTTTCAATCAGTTCTGTCAGACTTGTGATGACCTTGGGTAAGTCAGTTTGCTTATTTGGGCCTCATATTATTTATCCATAATTGTTAACAGATTGGATCTGCTGTTAAGATCTCTGTAAGCTCTAATGTCAATGCTTCAATAAAACTAAAGCTAAAATGGATATGCGGATACAGTTTCTCCCTTATCCTGTGTTTTTATTTGGATTATGCTTAAAATGCGTTCAATACTAGTTACTAAGAAAGAAGCGGACGTTAATCCTGTTGAACATTTCATGTGAGTCATGATTACTACTATACTTAATAATGTACCATCTTGGTATTTTCCTTCAGATGTTTTTGTTTATACTGTTATTATTATTTTTAAGTTTTTTGGCTACACCTCTCTGTCTTCACAATGACTTTTACAATCTGATTTTGATTCTCCAGCTTCAATGATATCTTCTGCCAAAAAGTCAACCCTTCAGTTCTTTTCCAATTGTTCACATGGTTCAATGCAAAGACAGGAGAATGAACCACTTCAATTAACTATCACATGAATGGTAACTCTGAAATGCGTACAGAAGTGTGTATGTGTTTTATGGCATCTGATTCTTTTCTCTGCATGCGTGTTTTCCAGTGCTTAGTCTCATGTGTGTTCACAGAGGATAGACATGATTAGCTTTCATCATTTTTTAACAAGGGAGGATGCATCCAGCGGGAATCTGTTTTGCTATTAAGGGCAGATGATGTACTTTGTCACGATACTGACTGGCAGAAATGTGTTGATTGTGTATATTTCCTATCAACTGCTTCCATGGCTCCAGTTGCCAAGTAGTCAAATCTTGTGTTTTGATACCTATATCACTGTGTTGGGATTTCTCTTCCCTCCAGTGAATTGGGGGGTGTTTTTTATACTATATTTAGAAATAGCCCAAACATGTTTTCTCTGACATTATAATAACTCCCAGAAGAAAGCCCACATTTTGGGTAAATTTTTTTTTAGACTGCATTTGTTTTGATCCATCATGGAGAAAATTATATACATGTTATTGTTGTTATTGTTAGATGCCATCTAGTCAAAACCAACTCTTAGCAATCTTATGCATAACAGAACAAAACACTGCCTAGTCCTGTGCCAACCTCACAATTGTTGTTACGCTTGAGCCTATTGCTGCTCCCTCTGTGCTAATCCATATATTGGGGGTCTTCCTCTTTTTAGCTGAGCCTCCACTTTACCAAACAAAATGTCCTTCTCCAGAGACTGGTCCCTCCTGATAATACGTTGAAAGTATTAGAGAAGAAGTCTCACCATCCTGGCTTCTAGGAAGCATTCTGACTGAACTTCTAAAACACAGATTTATTTGCTCTTTTGACAATCCATGGTACTTTCAAAATTCTCCTCCAACATCATAACTCAAATCCATCAATTCTTCTACATCTCATTGTTCACTATCAAATTTTCACATATATATGAGGTTATTTAAAATAACATGACCTAGGTCAGGCACACCTTAGTCCTCAAAGTGACATCTTTGCTCTTGAATACCTTTAGAAAAGGTTTTTTGTAGTAGATTTGCCTAATACAGTATTTGATTTCTTTACTGCTGCTTCCATTAGTGTTGATGGTTGATCCAAGCAAAATGAAGTCTTTGACAAACTCAGTCGCTTCACCATTTATATGGGTGTTAGTTATTGATCCAATGGTGAGGATTTTTGTTTTCTTTACATTGAGGTGCAACCCATACAGAAGGCTGTGGTTTGGGGTCTTCATCAATAAGTGTTTTAAGTACTCTTTTACGTTCAGACAGCAAAGTTGTATCATCTACATATTGCAGGTTGTTAATGTGTATTCCTCCAATCCTGATGCCAAATTCTTCTTAATATATCCAGCCTCTTATTTGCTCAGCATACCAATTAAATAAGCATGGTGAAAGAATACAACCCTGGCACACACTTTTCCTAAATCATTTTAAATCATTTAGTGTTCCCATGCTATGTTGAAGCAAATGCATCAACAGGAGTCTATGGAACATGGTCGAACTCGGCCCATATCTTCATTACTGACTTTCCCCTACTTCCACTCACATGTAGACCAGTGCGGTCACCAGTGAACTTACACGCCTGCTCATGTGTTCCCTTTAAGTTTCGGTATTGGAGGGGGGTTGTCCTGAAGGGACTTGATTGCTTGCCTTGATGGCTCCTCTGTGAACAGCTTGCTTGTACGTTCCAGCTTTTTTT
>NW_006408519.1:19747609-19748683 GCF_000296735.1 Chrysochloris asiatica | reverse complement strand
TAGGATCTTTATGTGTCCCATTTCTTTTTTAACAACTTGCAATTTTCCTACATTCATACTTCACATATTCTATGTTCTGATTGCTAATGGCTGTTTATAGCTGTTAATCCTCATTCTGAGTTGGGCCCCGTAAGCCAATGAAGGGCCCATTAGCTTCACTCCATTCTTGTCATCACAGTCAACCCTAATTGAGGAGTAGCTCTTCCCCAGTCGTATTTTGAGAGCCTTCCAACCTGACAATATTCTTGTGCTCTTAATTGTGTTTCAATATTTAGCATTCTGGTGTTAACCGACAGTGTTCCATTATTATTCATAAAGTTTTCAGTCACTAAATATTCAGAAGTAATCTGCTTCTCCTTCTTCCTAGTCTGTCTTAGTCTGGAAACTCACCTGAAACCTTTTGACCCTGGGTGATGCTTCTGCTATTTAAAACACCAGTGGCATAGGTTCCAGAACCACAGCAACATGTAAGCCACCACAGTACAACAAAGTGACAGATGAATGGTGGTTCTTATTTATATAAACATTTTTCAAATAGTATTTAATTCTGATTAAGTGAATGTTTCCCACCACTCATCTGCTAGTTTGTCATACTGTGGTGGCTTGTGTGTTGGAATCTGTACCACCAGTATTTTAAATACCAGTAGGGTCACTCATGGCGGTCAAGTTCCAGCAGAACTTCTAGACTAAGAGCAGTATAGGAAGAAGGAGAGGCGGACCACTGCTGAATGATCAGCCACCAAAAGCCTTAGAGATAGCAGCAGAACATTGTCTGATATAGAGTCAGAAGATAAGCACCTCAGGTTAGAAAGTACCCAAAGACTGGGAAAGAGCTGGTTCCTCAAAGTAAAGTTGATCATAATGACACAAATGAATCAAAGCTTTGAGGATGTTCACTTCATTTGTTGATGGGACATAGCTCAAAATAAGAAGCAAAACTGCAAACATCCATTAATCATCTAAACATGGAATGCATGAAGTATGAATCTAGGAAAATTGGAAGTCGTCAAAAATGAAATGGAACACATAAAGATTAATATCTCCTAGGCACTAGTAAGCTGAAAAGGCTGGTAT
>NW_006408519.1:19745502-19747299 GCF_000296735.1 Chrysochloris asiatica | reverse complement strand
TAAACTGAAGAACTTTACCAATTCCTTCAGTCTGAAAGTGATCAAACATACAATTAAGATGCATTGATAATTGCTGGTGATTGGAATGTGAAAGTTGAAAAGAAAGAGAAAGGGTCCATAGGTGTAAAATAAGACCTTGGTGATAGAAATGATCTTGGATTTTACATGATTGAATTTTGCGATAAATGACTTTTTTGTTGCAAGGACCTTTTTTCACAACATAAAGATAACTGACAGTATATATGGGCCTAACCAGATGGAATACACAGAAATCAAATTGGCTATTTCTGTTGAAATCAATGACACAAAAGCTCAATATTGCCAGAAAAGTAAGACCAGAGGCTTATTGTGAAACATTCTACCAGTTGCTCATATACAAGTTCAGGCTAAAACTGAAAAAAATTTAAACAAGTCCATGAGAGTCAAAATATGGCCTTGAACATAACGTGAATTTAGAGACCATCTCATGAGCAGATTTGATGCATTAGACACTAATGACAGAAGACCAAAAGAGTTGTTGTATGACATTAAGAAGATCATTCATGAAGACAGCATAGGTTATTAAAAAGACAAGATAGGGGGAAAAAAGACCAAAATGGATGTTAGAAGAGACCCTGAAACTTGCTTCTCAGCAAATGAAATGTGCAAAAATCTGGAGTTAGAAAATCAAAATGTAAGAGCACACTCAGCATTTCTCAAGCTGAAAAACCTGAAGAAAAATTCAAGCCTTGACTTGAAATACGGAGGATTCTAATGGTAAAACACGGAATAATGCTGAAACCATCACAATTAAAAAGAAGAAACACACAGTCACTGTACCAAAAGGAACTGGTTGATGTGCATCCTTTTCACCAGGTAGGATATTACCAAGAACTGACTATGTTGAAGTAAGAAGTTCAAACTGCACTGAAGATATTGAAGAAAAGCAAGGCTTCACGCATCGATGGAATACATATTTCAACACACTGATGTAGCACTGACTTGTCTATGCCAAGAAATATCTATGACAGCTACCTAGCCAATCAACTGGAAAAGATCAATATTTGTGCTCATTTCAATGAAAGGTGACCCGACAGAATGTAGAAATCATTACACAATATCGCTAGTCACACACACTAGTAAAATTCTGCTGAAGATAATTTAAATGCAGTGGTACTGTTGCAACAGTACATTAGAAGGGAGCTGCCAGAAATTCTAGCCAGACTTAGAAAAGAATTTGGAACTAAGGATATAATTGCTGACATCAATTGGATCTTGGCAAAAAACAAAGAATACCAGAAAGATGTTTGCTTGTGCTTTTTTGATTATGCAAATGCATTCAACTGTGTGGATCATAACAAACTCTGGATAACATTGCAAAGAATGGGTATTCCAGAACACTTCATTGTGCTCATGAGGAACCTGTACACACACAAAGATGTAGTCATTCAAATAAAACAAAGGGATACTGAATGGCTTAAAATCAGAAAAGGTATGCACCTAGGTTGTATCCTTTCACCAACCTTATTTAATCTATGAAATGAGCAAATAATCTGAAAAAACTGGATTATATGAAGAAGATGTGGCATCAGGATTAGAGAAACACTCATCAACTACCTTCAGTATAAGGTGATATAACCTTGCTGGCTGGAAACAAAGAGGACTTAAAATAATTACTGGTGAAGATCAAAATGTACGGCCTTCAGTACAGAAGCAGCAGTCAAAAAAATTTTAAAAAATGCATTGTATTAGACAAAACTGCTGCAAAAGACCTTTTATAAGTGTTGAAGAGCAAAGAGGTCACTTTGAGGGGTAAGG
>NW_006408519.1:19713744-19745097 GCF_000296735.1 Chrysochloris asiatica | reverse complement strand
AACACTTTTGAGGATGGAGCAAGACCAGGAAGTGTTTCGCTCTGTTGTGCAGAGTTGCTATGAGTCACAGCTAAACTGACAGCACCTACCAACAAAAACAACTCTTCAAACCCAGAAAACGAGTCTCATAAGGTGTTTGGAAGAGTCCACAACTCTGCTTATTATATATATGAATATAAAAGCGTGAGTCAAAAATTATCCACACTCTGGGTAGAATTATTTAAATCAACTTTTTATACATCGTTTTTAAAAGTAATCTTCTGGTCTTTCAACACACTTTGTCCATCTATCAACAAGCTTTCATATCCCCTTATTTTAAAACTGTTTTAGGCTGAGCTGTGAGCCACACTTACACCACTGTCTTCACTTCTTCATCAGAGGTGAATCTTAAGGGCTGCTTTCAGGGGACCAAATAGTTGAAAGTCCAATGGAGAAAGATAAGGACAATAGGAAGGATGCTTTTATATCTCAAACAAACTTTTTGCAGACTTTCCACAGTGTGGACAGAGCTGTGCAGACGTGCATTGTCATGCAAGATCACAAAGCCCTTAGCTAGCAGTCCTCTGCCTTCAATCCAAAATTCAGGCTTCAGCTCTTCAATGAACATCTCACTATAATGAACACTATTGATTGTTGAACCTTTTTCCTGATAGTGCTCCAATACCAGCCCTTGAGAATTTCAGAAAACTGTAAGCATCAATTTTCCAGATAATGGCTGGCTTTCTAACTTTGTCTTGGTCGACAATTGAGAATGTTTCCATTTCATGCTTGCAGTTTACTCTCAGGCTAGTGATGATGAATCCATGTGTTGTACCCAGGAATGATTTCTTTAAAGAAACATTTACCTTTCTTCTAGTATTGATCCAAATTTTGATTGCTGATGTCCTAACGCTTCTGTTTATGTTTTTCTGTGAGTTCTTTCTGTACCCACCTCGCACAAACTTTTCTAAACCCAAGTCTGGTGTGCATTATTTCATAGGCAGAGATATGGCAGATTTATAAATGATTTGCCATATAATCCACTGTCACTCGTGTACCCAACAGAATTATTTCACATGCATGCTTAACGTTGTCATCAACCACGGTCATTCATGGATGGGTATTTTAATATAACCAGAGAGCAGATAATTTTTACTCACCCTTGTACATTGTTTTTGTACTTCCTTCAGAACCGACTTGACGGCACTTAACAACAACAACAACAACAACAACAACTCATAGAGATCCTACAAAGTGTTTCCAAGGCTATAAATCTTTGCAAGAGCAGAAGCCTCATCTTTCTCCCATGGAACAGATAAAGGGCTCAAGCCAAAAACCTTGTGGTTCACAGTCCAATGCTTATTCTACAGAGACACAATGTTCCATATTAATCTGCATGTTGTTGTTGTTGTTAAGTGCCATCGAGTCGGGTCCGACCCATAGCGACCCTGTACAGGGTTTCCGAGGGTGTAAATCTTTACGGGAGTAGAAAGCCTCATCTTTCTCCTGCGGAGCAGCTGGTAGTTTCGAACCGCTGACCTTAAGGTTCGCAGCCCGATTCGTAACCACTACGCTACCAGAGCTCCTTATATTAATCTGCATACATATGTATATATATCTGGATGAACCCATGCCTACAGATACATCTGTCTGTATACACGCATATATCTACACACTTATGACCATAAACATGTATGCCTACCTCCATATTTGTACAGTCACACAAATACTTTTTAGTTGATGTTGGTGCCTTCTTTAGCTTTTAAATACATTTAAAAACAGTAGTCTTAGTGGTTATGTGAAATATACCACAAATGTCTAGAAACAGAGTTACCCTCTACTTAATGATGACTTAAATTTGTAGTTGTTTACATTTATAGATAACAATATTTGCCATTTGAACATTTTTTCACATGTACAATGAAATTATATCAATTACATTAATCATTAATTATGTATTATTTTCCTGACAAGGATTAATTTTTCTAGACATCAATTCAATAGAAGCCATTTATATGGTTGGCAGAGAAGCCAACTCCCTAAAATCACAGAAATTATAATAATCAAATATAAAAATTGAGAAGACTATTTCCAAGAGTAGGTGTCTCCAAAATGATTTTTTTAACATACTCATGTAAATATTATCAGTCAACTAATATGAAACTATAAACAAGAAAAAAGATTACGTAGTTTCTAAAAATTAAGGCATTTGAAGATACCAGATATTCAAGTCGGATTCAGAAGAGGCCGTGGAATGAGAGATATCATTGCTGATGTCCGATGGATCTTGGCTGAAAGCAGAGAATATCAGAAAGATGTTTACCTGTGCTTTATTGACTATGCGAAGACTTTCGATTGTGTGGATCATGACAAGCTGCGAAGTATGTGTATTCCTGAACACTTAATTGTGCTCATGAGGAATATGTACCTGGACTAAGAGGCAGTTGCTCGAACAGAACATGGGAATAAAGAATGGTTTAAATTAAAAAAGGTGTGCGACAGGGTTGTATTCTTTCACCATACTTTTTCAACCTGTATGCTGAGCAAATAATCCAAGAAGCTGGGTTTTATGAAGAGAACATTACGTCAGGATTGGAGGAAGACTCATTAACAACCTGCGATATGCAGATGATACGACCTTGCTTGCTGAAAGTGAGGAGGACTTAAAGCATCTCAATGTCAAGAAAACAAAAATCCTCACCACTGGAACAATAAACAGCATTCTTACCAACGGAGAACAGATTGAAATTGTCAAGGACTTCATTCTTCTTGGATTAACTATCAACACTCATGGAAGCAGCAGTCAAGAAATCAAACGACATATTGCATTAGGCAAATCTGCTGAACAAGACCTTTTTAAAGTGTTGAAGAGCAAAGATGCCAGCTTGACCCAAGACATGGTATTTTCAATAACCTCATATGCATGCAAAAGCTGGACAGTGAATAAGAAAGACCATAGAAGAATTGATGCATTTGAGCTATGGTCTTGGAGGAGAATATTGAAAATACCATGGCCTGCCAAAAGAACCAATAGATCCATTTTGGAAGCAGTGCAGCCAGAGTGCTCCTTAGAGGCCAAGATGGCCAAACTTTATCTCTCATACTTTGGACATATTGCAGGAGGGACCAGTTGCTGGACAAGGACATCATGTTTGGTAAGGTGGAGGGTCAGAGAAAAAGAGGAAGACCCCCAACGAGATGGACTGGCCAAGTGGCAGCATTGATGGACTCAAGTGTGGCAACAATAATGAGGTTGGCCCAGAATCGGGCAGTGTTTCATTCTGCTGTGCATAAGGTCGCTATGAGTCAATACTGACTGGATGGTACCTAACAACAACAACAACAACAACAAGACACAAATTAGAATCCATAGCTTGGTATAAAATACAGTATTATTTCACAAGAGGTAGGCAGTAAAGCTAAGTAGAGTTGTCTTCATTTGACAAGAATTAGACATGTTCATCAGATTGAAGATTAATAAATTTAGTACTACAAGAATGCTCTTTAGAGTCAATGATAGTGATACTTCATCTTGCTTACTTTGGATACATCATCAGGAGAAACCAATTGCTAGAAAAAGATGTCAGCTCTAGAAGGCTTTTACCTCTGTAGGCTCCAGACAAGATCCGGATGATTTAGTGTGGCTTGGCATCTATCTTCTTCCATCTCTGCTTGCTTGCTTCATCTATTCTTATCTATCTCAAAAGAGATTGATTTAAGATACAACTAATGCTTCTTCATTAACAAAATAAAGAAAACCCATTCCCAAATAGAATTATTGCCACAGGTATGTTGTTTTTTGTTAGGTGCCATCTAGTCAGTTGGGACTCACAGAGACTATAGTTTCCAGAGTCCTGGTGTGACACTGTAGGCTAAATGCTGGTTACAACTGCAAGATCAGTGGGTCAAACCCACATACTACCCCTCAGGAAACTGACTCAACAGCACTACGCAACAACAGCATAGGATTCAAACTGACCTTGCAGGCATAGGAGTTAGGAATTATGATACATATTTTTGGGAACACAATTCAATCAATAATCCACTCTTTGGCTTCCCAAAATCCAGGTCCTTGTCTCGTGGAAAACACATTCACCTCATTACATCATTTCAAAAATCTTAAATCAATGCCAAGTTCAAAGTTACATCTACTGAATTATTTAAATAAAATATTGGTGATACTTTAGGTGTATTCTACTCTAGGGTAAAATTCCTTCATCTGTGAACCTGTAAAATCTAGTATGCAGATTATCTGCTTCCAAAGTAAAATGGTAGAACAGGCATGAGGTAAATATTGCCATTACAATTGGAAAAAATTGAAGGAAAATTAGGGATAATAGGCACCAAGAAAATCCAAAACCTGTAGGATATTAACTCTCAGGTTTTTTCTCTGAGATCATTTGGACAATGGTAAGAATGTGGGTATTGGCTATGCCTTCTTGATTGAGTGGAGGTCTCTTGACCTTCCAGGACAACTGGGATTGCTACTTTGCTCCCTTGTCTTTGGGTAGTCCCATTCTCCTAGTCCATCTGAAGGTTGACACCATGCTCTTGACCATGGAAGACCTGATGTCTTTACCCTTGGGCATGGTAGTCCTATCCACTGAGCTTTGAGTGGTAACCCCATTCTCTTGACATTTGGCCATGACAGCCCCACAGTCTAGATTCAAGTTGATGAGAATCTGATTCTTTGAAACCTAGGAGGTCATGCTTCTACCCTTTGAAACCAAGAAGGCCCTGCTTCCCTTGCTCCTTCAAACAGTTTTGCTAATTTCCAAGCTGCTTCTGGATTTTTTTTTTTTTTCCTTTTCTTGGAGGACAACAGATCCTTTGGCCTGCTTCCTGCCTGTAGAATTCCAAGAAACAGATAGTATTCTTTCCTTTCATTCTGTCACCAGTATAAGCTGATGGGTTTTCTGCTGTGGTCTTTGGTTAGATCCATCAGTCAAAGGTTTACTCTCTTTAACAAAAGACCATGTAGCCACATCCTTGTTTAATAATCTAGGATATGTGACCTTAGTTTATACAGCAGAATTATCCAAATCTTTAAGTTTTGTTTTCATTTTGCAAAGTTCATTTTTAAGTCCATTTCTTTCTTCTTATATTTCACTATGAAAGGCAAGGAGGAACCATGTGGCCCCTATAAGATCTTGCTTAGAAATCTCCTCAACATAGTATCAAAGTTCATCACTTTGAAGTTCTTCCTTCCACCAAACATTTGAACATAAATTATTGTTACGTGTCACTGAGTTGGTTCTTACTCATAGTGACCCAGTATAGGGTTTCTGAGGAGAGGCTAGTGGGTTTGAACCACCAAATTTGTGGTTAGCAGTACAGTGCTTATCCTAGAATGCCATACCAGGAGGATTGAACATAAAAGGAGGCTTTACATTTTTCTGGAAAAATGCCTTTTTTTTTTTCATTTATCCACAGAATTTTTAAGCCCCTTCATGATTCAAACAAGTTCTTTGTTACTGCATTAAAAGAATTGCCCTTCATCCATTTTTCAATCACATTTCCATCATTTCTTTTTAAAGCCTCAACAGAAGTAGGTTGAATGTCCAATATCTCTAACAATATTCTCTTTCTCACACCATATGTATTCTCTAAGATGAGAGAGACTTTTTCAGTAACTCTTCTCACTTCCTTCTGAGCAAGCACTCACCAAAATTGCCTTTGACATTCATAATTCTACTAAAACTCTCCTCAAGACAATCTAGGATTTTACCATTTACCATTTCAAATGTGTGTGTGTGTGTGTGTATATATAGATAGATAGATAGGTAGATAGATAGATAGATAGATAGATAGATAGATAGATAGATAGATAGATAGATAGTCATTGAGTCAATACCATTAAATACTGATTCTATAGGACAAAGCAGAACTGTCCCATAAGGTTTCCAAGCTTTCTAATCTTTTCACAAACAGACTATCACATCTTCCTCCCATGGTGCATCTGGTAGGTTTAAACTGCCAACATTTTCATTAGCAGCCAAATGCTTTAACCAGGGCTTCTTTTAGGTACCTTCAAATTCTTCCAGTCTTCATCCACCACCCAATTCCAAAACTACTCATACATTGTAGGTATTTGTTAAAGCACTATCCTAAGCCTAGGGCTGTGCTCTAGGTACCAAATTCTGTCTATTATTTAGTGCTATTATAAGAGAAATACCGTAAGTGGTAGCTTTAGCAAGCAGAACTGTAATGTCTCAAAGTTTAGGAGGCGAAAAGTCCAAATTTAAGGTTTGTCACTCTGTTGACTCTGGAACATGAACCTTGTCTCTTCTGAGTTTCTGCTTCTGGGCAATCTTCGTTTGGCTTGGCATCTTTCTTTCCCCAACCCTGCTTCTCAAATTTATTTCATCTCTTTTATATCTCATAAGAGATTCAATCAAGACATACCCCACACTAACCTGCCTTATTAACATAACAAAGACAATCTGACCCCAAATGGGTTATAAACACAGGCATTGTTTTGTTGTTGTTAAGTGCTGTCAAATCAGTTCTTACCCATAGCAACCCTGTATAGGGTTTCCAAGGAGCAGCTGGTGAGCTTGATGAGTAAGTTCTCTGTCTTAACTGAATCTTCACCATCAATAAATGAGATGTAACTAACCCAGCATCTAGATTGAACTGTATGATTTGTAGCCATAAAATTTACATAAGCCAAAATTTTAAATGTTTCCAATGATAATGATAAAAAAAAAAAGCAAAATGTTGATAGTTGGTGAATTGGTTATACAATAGAGGCCATGTTGTTGTTGTTAGGTGCCATTGAGTCGGTACCGACCCATAGCGACCTTATACACAGCAGAACAAAATAACTAGAACTATTAAAACAACACCCTTTTGTATTTAGAAAAGAAAATCTAGGGATTATGAATGTTCTCTTAGACATTTTTCTCCTTTGAAATGTATTCAAAGTTAACAAATTTATCAGATAAAATTTCTTACATGTATTTGTAAGGTGGTTGTCACAGCCTCTGCTATAGCTCAAGGACCTTGATGATCTCACACCAAATATAAGATTCAAGTAAAGTTTATGTAAATTGAAAGTAGTGTAGCAAGTGGTCAATAAATCTTGGTTATAATTCCTGTTTCATAATCAGGTACTTCCTTTTCTTATCTTATTACTCATCTCTTTTACAGATGGCCAGTAAATTTGTTGTTGTCATGGTTGCTTGCCATTGAGTAGAGTCCAACTCAGGGCAATACCACATGTACTCAGTAGAACTGTTGTACAGGACTTCCAAGGATGTGATCATCCAGACCGATCTCCCTGAACACTTCTGAGTGGGTTTGAACCACCAATCTTTTGGCAAGTAGTCAAACACTTAACTACTTAGCTAAATTCAAGTGAATGTAGGAGGAGAGAAGCAGATTTTATATCAAGAGAGAAATACTTGCCTTTTTGATTGGAGGAAAAAGAAACAGTAAATGTTATTTTAAATTTCTGAGACTCAGTTACTTCACGTTTAAAATGGAAGAAAATGCCTCTTGCACCTGCTTGGCAGAATTCCTATGAAATCTAATGAAGTATGTCACGTAAAAGGGCTCTGAAAACCAAAACCAAGGAGTTCTTTGACATTCAAGAATTTATTTGCAACTGACCCCAGAATTCCTTAGGATAAACACTTTCATAATTTTGTTAAAACACAAATTGTATCCCAATTTTACCTTAATAAGCAGATGAAATAGATTTTTTTTAAATATATTGAGGGGCTGTGTGCTGACGGCCAGTGGGCAGGCGTGCGGTGTGTCCCCTTTTGGTTATGTGATGATGCATGCAGGGGATTGTAATCATTGCAATGAAACAAAATACGATTGGATGAATGTAAAGATAATGTTATCCCAGGTAAACTATCACATAATTCAAAATAAAAACTTTTTTAAAAAAAAGAAGTGTTTTGAGGTTCTGTGAGGTTGGTGTACTTAAATCCTATACCTAGCAAGATGTTTGGAAGAGAGGATGCAGCAGTTTTAGAGAAGCAATAAGAAAGGGGACTAACCTGGCTTGTCCTGGCTACATTTCATGTATACTCATAAATACTGAACATTTTTGCACAGGCATGGCAAAGAGTAAGTACTGTAGGCTGTGGTTAGTTACCAGTTCAGACTATTTAGGAAAGTGCGGTTCTGAGTTAGTCCATGAGAAGGGCTGAAAGAAAGGGAGAGAAGCCGTGTTAAGGTATCAGCGGACTGGTGTCACAAACCCTGAAAGCATCACTTAGAATTATCAGTAATTTCTTGTTCTTTAAAGGAGGGAAATGATAGACTATAGAGGTACCTTTGGATTTAAAGATTTGAGGTTCCTTTTGAGGAAATCTTTTTCATAAAGCACTACATGTGATCACCCTGAAATTTCAAATGGGTCAGCACTCCCTGTATTCAAAGCAAACTCTGAAAGCAATATAGAATAAGAAAGCATGTCACCTGCTGAAATGAAAATCTTCACATTGTTCAGTATATGTTTAATTGGTTTGGAGACGTGATTTTCTTCTCCATACCAGAAATTGGTATTTTGTTTTGGTTTTGTTTTAACTGCTCCACCCTGTATCAACACAATGTCTATTGGCTGCTTTTTAGTTACCCAGCTGGACTGATAGTTGGCATCTTAAAAAAGCGAGGGTGGAAACTCACTAGTTACATTATGAAGACACTAAGAGGTTTATGTGCTATTGCCCAACCTCCTCCTTTGTAGGTGTGATGCAATCTCAGTCAGTTGATACAGAGGGCCTTAGCTGCTGCAACATTTGCTAAATACATGTGGGAAGAGAATGAAATAAAAAGATAACAGTTTAATTCAAAGTTTATTAGATAAATTGAGGGTACTGTTTTATAGCTTTAATTCTCTGATTTGTACACATTGGTAAAACAGTCAAGTGTAGTTACTGGTGGAGAAAGACTATTCCATAACACTTAATTATGCTCATGAGGAACATGCCCATAAACAAGAGGCAGTCTCTCAAACAGAACAAGGGGACACTGAATGCTTTAAAATTAGAAAAGGTGTGTGCCAAGGTTGTATTCTTGAATCATACTTTGTATTCTTTCATCAATCTGTACACGGAACAAATAATCCAGGAAGCTGGATTATATGCGGAAGAATGTGGCATCGGGACTCGAAGAAGACTCGTTAACTGTCTGGGATCTACAGCTGATACAACCTGCTCACTGAAAGCAAAGGGGACTTAAAATACTTATTGATGAAGATCAAAGGCCACAGTCATTTGTACGAGTTATACATCAATGTAAAGGAAACAAAAATCTTCACCACTGGACCAATAAATAACATCATGATAAATGTCCAAAAGGAATCCTGGTGTGATGCTGTAGGATAAGCACTTGACTGTGAGGTCAGTTTGAATCGCAAAGTAGTGGTTCAAACTCAACAGCCACTCATCAGAAACCCTATACAGTGTCGCTGTGGGTCAGAACCAACTCAGTGGCACTCAACAACAACAACAAATACCAAAGACTTCATTTTACTTGGATCCACTACCAAAAACTCATGGAAACAGCAGTCAAGAAATCATACGACATATTGCATTAGGACAATCTGCTGCACAAGACCTCTTTAATTTTCAAGAGCAAGGTGTCAGTTTGAGGATTAAAGTGTGTCTGACCCAAGCCATGGTATTTTCAATAGCTTCATATATATGTAAAAAGTTCGACAGTGAATAAGGAAGACCACATAAGAACTGATGTATTTGAGCTACGATGTTGGAGAAGAATATTAAAAGTACCATGGGCTGCCAGAGAAACAAACAAATCTGTGTTGGAAGAAGTACAACCCGAATGATCCATAGAAGCCAGTATAGCCAGACGTCTTCTCTTATACTTCAGATATATTATCAAGAGGAACCAGTCCCGGAAGAAGAACAGCATGCTAAGTAAAGTGTAGGGTCAACAAAAAAGAGGAAGACCCCCGATGAGATGGATAGACCCAGTGGTAGCAGCAATGGATTCAAGCTTAACGATATGAGGATGACGCACTATTCATTCTGTTGTGCATAAGGTCGCTATGAGTTGGAACAGACTTGACTGCATGTAACAACAAATTACTAACAATTTCTCGAAACTCTAGATTTCCAATGAATCAACATAAATGTATTGTGGATGTGTAACATTTTTCCTCCGGCATTGATAAATGACTATTTTCAGTGATTCAACTTTGTTTCAAGTTATTCCCTTAGATTAAAAGAACCTCAGGGTTAACTAATCTAGGTCTCCATTGCTGTGGTTGCTAGGTGCCATTGAGTCACAGCGACCCATGAACAACAGGAAAAACATTGCTATGCCCTGCACGGTTGTCAAAATCATGGCTAGTTTGAGTCCATTGTTTCAGTCATTGTGTCAGTTCACCTCACTGAGTGTCTTCCTCTTTTTTGCTGACTCTCCATTTTTCCAAGCATGAGGTCATTCTCCAGGGACTGATCCCTCCTTATAACATGTTCAAAGTGCACGGGAAGTCTCACCGTCTTCATTTCTAAGGAGCATCCTAGCTATACTTCTTGCAAGACAGATTTGTTCTTTCTTCTGGCAGTCCATAGCGTATTCAGTATTCTTCACCAACACCACACTTCAAATGTACCACTTCTTCTTTGACCTTTCTTATTCATTTTGATGCTTTTGCATGTATATCAAATAATTGAAAATACCATGCTTTGGACCAGGCACAGTTTAGTCCTCAAAGTGACAGCTTTGCTTTTTAATGCTTTAAAGAGGTCTTTTGCAGTAGATGTGCCCAATGAAGTACATCATTTGAATTCTTGAATGCTGCTTCTGTGGGCATTGATTATGGCTCGTGAAATTCTTGATGACTTCAATATAGCCTCTGTATATCAGGACGTTGCATATTGATATAGTAATGAAGATTTTTGTCTTCTTTACACTGAGGTGTAACCTATACTGATGACTTTGATTTTCATCTGTAAGTGCTTCAAGTCTTCATTGTCACCAAGCAAGATTGTATTATCTGCATATCGCAGGTTATTAATGAATCTTCCTCCAGTCTTCATACTACTTTCTCCTTCATACTGTCCAGCTTCTCAGATTAGATGCTTTTCGTACAGATTAAATAAGTGTGTGAAAGGATAAACCCTGAGGCACACCTTTCCTGATTTTAAGCCATACAGTATCTCCTTGTTTGTTTGATTGTTTGTTTGTTTATCAAAACCTGGTCTATGTACAGGTATTGCATGTACACAATATTCTTTAATTTTTCTTTGCAATGTTATCCATAATTTTTTTCTGATTCACACAGTCAAACGTCTTTGCATAGTCAGTAAAACACAGGTAAACATCTTTCTGGTATTCTCTGTTCAATCTGAATTAGCAATGATAACTTTTGGTCTATGTCCTCTTTGAATCCAGATTGAATTTCTGGCCATTCTCCGCTGATGGATTTTTGCAGCCATTTTTAGCTTATCTTCACTATAGTTCTACTTGTGTGCTATATTTATGATATTGTTAAGTAAATTTTGCTTTTTTTGGAAGGGGCACATACATGAATCCTTTCAGTTGGTTGGGCAGGTAGCTTTCCTCCAAATATTTTGTCGAGAAGACAAACAAATGATAATGAAACATGCAAGGACTTGGGATTAGAAAACCAAAAGGGAAGAACACTCTTGACATTTCTTTTACTGAAAAAACTCAAGAAAATTCAAGTTCTTGAGGTGTAATATGGAAGAATTCTACAGGCAAAATTGAATGATACAGGAAGCATCAAAAGATGGAAGGAATGCACAGTCACTGTACCAAAAAGAATTGGTTGATGCTCAACAATTGCAGGAGGTAGTACATTACCAAGAACCAATGGTACTGAAAGATGAAAATGAAGCAACACTGAAGACATTAGCAAAAAAACAGGCTCCAATTGTAGATGGAAAGCCATTGCATCAACAAACAATGAAATACAGATTCTCCTATGGAACTGTTTTAGTATTTTTCTCTTCAAAACTAGTTGCTCATGACTAGTAACCACAGATGCAAAACACAACACAAATGACCTGTCATTTATGGGATTGTTACATTAAGTATTCATATTATAACCACTGCTCTACTGGCCCTACAAGGAGCTGGTAAGAAAGGAAGTGACTTGGAAGAATTGTATTAAGTATAAGAGAAAATAAAAAATGAATTGGTGAAAGGAAACTTGCTAGGGCCAATAAACACCATGCTTGAATTAGTTTTTCCAATCCAGTAAGATCTTTGGAAAAAGGCATGACACACCCAGGATACAAAGGAAAGAGTAGTGACAATGTTCTTCTTAATCCAGCACTTAGCCTATCATTCCTAACTCGTCTCTATATCCACTCAGTACAGCTCAGTTAAGCTGGTTACCTCATGGTTTCTCAAATACAACAAACTGGAGACCCTCTGAACTTGATATTCCCTTCCTTGTGAAGCGTTAATCCATTCCCCTGACTCAGTCTATACACTTCATTCAGGTTCCTGTGCAAATATCTCAGCTTTGAAGGTCCCTGCTTGTTTACTTTATCTAAAATAGTCTTTATCTTATCCCCATTACTTATGTTTCTTTAGTTTTCTACATACCATTTATCTGACATTAAACTTTATTTGTGTTGGTTAATCTTTCTATTGTTCATCTCTTCAACTAGAATTTGAGCTCCATCAGGTAGGGAGTTTGCCGTATTCTCCACTCTACTCTCATTGTTAGAGAAGTTCCTGGTTTGTAAGAGATGCTTAATATGTATGTGTTGAATTGTGAAGTAATCAATGAGTGAAAGACACTTTAAAGCCACGAAATTCAAGTCACAAATCCACTCCTTATCTTTGAAGATATTTCCTGGTTCTTAAACTGAAGACAAGTCTTGATCTGGTTCCAAAACACTGTGAGAATGGAGCATGACTATGCATATAGAAAGGCGTATAAACTGGAAAGGACTGCATACATAAAAGTTAGTGAATGAGACATGGTGGTCTGGTGCAACATGAGCTGATCCTAAGTCAAGAGCAGACTTCTAGTGAAGCTTCACCACTATACCCCTGAGTAGACATATAACCTCTCTGGACTTCAGTTTCCTTTTTACTGTGTCAGAATATAGTGAGCTAGAATACATGACTGTACTTGACTATCTCTAAGGTGATACAGGAATATATGGGAGTGTGGCTGGTCTGTACACGGCAGAGCTACTTCCCTCACTGCTCTTACCCCTGGTCTCCTGTGTTGGCACATATACAAAGGGGAAAAGGTTATTTATTATTCTGTTGCTAGGCTAATGCTTTCCAAAAGGTGGGAAGGGAAATTGTTAAGTGGATACAGGTATAATCCCTAAATGAGTAAGCTCAATTGTCAGACAAGCTTATCTGCCAATAGTGTCTTCACAATGCCAAAACGTAACCTACTTCTCTATGACACTTTGTCCCTAAATTTATTTGAGACTATTTTCTGGGGTTAACCAAATCCTTGAACTCTTCAGCTCCACAGAGCCTGTGTAGATCCTTGACCACTTTGGTTCAAGTTAAGCCATGCATGAATTTAGCCTTCTTCAGATTATTTGCTCATGCTCAAAGCACTGCATTAATCAGAGGAGGAGACTTCAATCTTAGGCTTGTTCTCAGAGACTCTACAGCATTGTGTTGCCTTTGATGAAAAGCTTAAAAGGCAGAGAACAGGAAATCCACTCTGATTTCATTGTTCCCTTCTCACAGTTCTTTACCCTTAGGAAGAATGCTGGTTTGCCTAGAATGACTAATAATCATTACCATTTATTGAACATTAATTCTGTGCCAAACACAGCACAAAATACTTTCTAGACATCTATACATTTTATTCCAGGCCAACACTCTGATGAGAGATTTTATTATTCCCATTCCACAGAAGAAGAAACTGAGACTCCAAGAAGTGAAAGGAATTCTCCTGTAGTTATCTTTACTACAGAGAGAGTAGTAAAGCTGGATAAATCACTCCATCTGACTCCTAGGTTTGAACTCTTAACCAATAAACTAGAACCAAGTCATACTGAAGCCTACGGACAGTTTGAAAAGGAGTAAGGGTATCTTTTCACACTTCCTACATCAATTTTAAGACCTTTCAAAATGTACATCATCAACCAATTGACACTGAAAAGCCAACACTTCTATTTGGTATCTTTGGATAGCATTGCTTATTTTTATCTCTGAAATCTGGTTACTTGATTTCATTCAGTGCAAATGTGTTGCCTTGGAATAATTGATACATGCAGACAGATAAATTTGAAGTATCCACCTAATATCTTACATTAGTCTAGATTTTGGACAATGAATTACTCAGACAGTTCTTTGGGGTTATCTGTATTCGAAACTAGCATTGTAGTTTCAACAAGGGCTTTGGAGTGATGCTTGACCCAGCCCCACATCCTGGATCTATGTTTTTTGAACAATTGTAGAATCTCTTTGATGCTCAGTGTCTCCATCTGTTAAATGAGGATGATAATTGTTCCTATCTCACAAGCTTCTTTTGTTATTTAAGGGAGAAAATGTATCTCCATAAGATTGTTGAAAGGATTAATTGAAACAATGTGAAGTATATAGTACCGAGCCCAGGAAATTGTATTATTTTGATAAATGTCAGTACATTCATTTTTCTATAAGAGTGAAATGCTTTTTGAAGAATCAGGATTATTCAAAGTGTTTTCATATATGATTGAGTATGTAGTCATTGTTTATAAACCACATGTTTCCAAATAGAATTTGAAGTTGCTAAATCAATATTTTACCCAGTGGTTGGCCTCTAAGTAAAAGAAAATCAAACCCAACCCACTACTGTTCAGCGGATTCCAACTAATAGGACGAAGAAATGCCCCATAGGCTTGCTAAGGCCTCTAAGTAAACCACCATCTTTTATTACTTGAGAAGGAATTTTAATCTCTATAGTCTGGAATCAAAATAAATTCCCTTCTGGCATTTTTGCCATAACTCTAATAACAAAAAAAGAAAAGAAACTTCTGCTCCAGATGAATTACCTTCAATTTCGCAAACATATTGAACTGTGAGGAGTCAGGACATATTTTAACACTGTTACTGTTAAGTGCCTTCAAGTCAGTTCCGACTCACAGGGTTTCCAAGAAGCGGCTGGAGGGTTTGAAATTTCAATTAGTAATCCAGTGCTTATCCCACAGTGCCACACCAGGACCCTGTTTTAGCACTGCCCTCCTCAAAATGCCCTTTCCTCTCACCTATTGAATTTTTAAACGCTGTGGAGCAGCCAGACTCAAATAGCCTCTCCTTCACCTTTTTCCTGAATTCAACTAATGCTGCTTGATCATACTATTCAATTGGAATTTATAATTTTCTACTTGGTTTTAATAACTAATTGTGTGTGTGTGTGTGTGTGTGTGTGTGTGTTTGGTTTCTGTATGTGTGTGTTTGTTTCTTTTCTACCCAGTCAGATAGGAAGAAAATTGCCCAAATTCTTTGTGCCATTCACATCATAGTATTTCAATTGCTAGCAAAAAAATGTGGGCAGTTTGAACCTATCAGCTGTTCTGCTAGAGACAGATGAGTCTGTCTGGCCCTATCTCAGAGACCCCACAGAGCAGTTCTACTCTGTCCTATAGGGTCTCCGTAAATTGGAATCTGCTCCACAACTGGGGATGGATTTTAGCTTACAAACAATTAAATCTTCACATCGAATAGTCCGCAAGTAGTAAGTAAGGAATGAATTCTTTTTTTCATGGTGCTTTGTGGTAAAGCCAGGCACCTGAACTATATATCCACTCCAGAACCCCCACTTCTCAAAAGTAAAATTTTCATTCAGTTT
This sequence comes from Chrysochloris asiatica, assembly GCF_000296735.1. Lineage (NCBI taxonomy): Eukaryota > Metazoa > Chordata > Mammalia > Afrosoricida > Chrysochloridae > Chrysochloris > Chrysochloris asiatica. Next base: position 19,729,349 of record NW_006408519.1, on the reverse strand, counting down.
CTTGTTTCTTGGGAACCAATGTTACATAAATAATTTAATCTGTAAAGGTTTCACTCTTACTTATTTTTGAATATCAGCAATGGAGTTAATTTTGCAAATTAGTCAATTCCTTTAGCAATTAAATAAACATAGTCCTAACAAGAAAATCCAATGCCCTTGTCTTCCACTTAGTTTATATGCATCTAATCTCACAGTTTATAATAGATATATAATAGCTATTGATAAGATAAAAACTTGGTAACGAAAGCAAAAATTTATGCTTACTCTACTGAGATAACATATCACCTTGTCACAGACTGAGTATGTTTTCAACAAAGAGCAAAAAAAAATCAAGTTTCAGAATCTTGATAAACCTGTTTTTACACACCCAGAGCTGATTCATGAAAAGCCCTAAACCAACACCAGTTTTATCAAGCTTTGAGCTTCCAAGAACATTTTCAATCATGTTGGGGTTTTCAGTTCTCAAAAGGGGCCATGCAGTTTTAATATTCTGGTTTGGTTGATAAATACTCAGAGCTCTTTTCAAGTCTCGGTCTTGCTGTTTTCAAGGAACTTATAGAACAGATCATTTAAAAATCAGTTCTCTATTTGCACGTAAACCTGACCTTATTCTAACCCCCATAAAGGGAAATGCAGCATTGGGGTGACTTCCTGACAGCAAATGCTTTGATGTGTTCAAGTCAGGCTCTTTAATTACATAAAAATTTTAACACTTTCAATCAAAGAACGATAGCTGAGTTTAAACAGAACTTGTCTAGCACTCTAGGACAAGCACTGGATTTCTAACCACAAGGTCAGTGGTTCATACCCACCAGCTGACTTTATGGCATTTAACAACACAGCTAACAGAATGTGTGGAAAAGTAAGAGAGTCAGTACCTTTCAGACACTGTTGTTGTTAAGTGCTACAGAGTCCGTTCTGACTCATAGCAACCCTTTATAAGGTTCCTTAGGAGCAGCTGGGAAGTTTGAACTGCCACCCTTGAGGTTTAAACTGACCTTGCAGTCCAGTGCATTATCCTGCAGCGCCACACCAGGACTCCATTTCAGATATTAGAATTGTTGTTTATATAGTTTCAACCTTCTACAAAGATACAAGGATCCCTTATTCAAACCACTGCAAAGCCAAAAACAAACACACTGCCATTAAGTCAATTCTGACTCATAGTGACCCTATGTAAGTTTTCCAAGACTGTAACTCTTTAGGGGAGTTGAAAGCTTCCTCTTTCTCCTGAGGAGCAGCTGGTGGCGTCTAACAACTGACCTTGTGGTTAGCAGTCCAACAAATAACGCACATCACCACCAGGATTCCTGAGTACAAAGTCTTGGAGGGTCAGACTCAGAACAAAAGGTGTTTTATGCTGTACTGCATTCCTGAACATGTCCCTTACCAGCACTCACTACAACGTATGCTACTGCTTTGTGTATAATCAGTCTTTCTCACAAAACTGTAAATGCTGTGAAGCAAAAGTGATTTTGCTCTCTACTCTATCCCTTTCATCTCGAAGATACCTGATGTATGATACATTCTTAGTAAATCTTTGGAAAAAAGGAAAGAGAGATAATGAGAAGGAAATCATGATTTGTTGAGTTGATGAAGCATTTGGGGTTAGTGGTTGGCCTCCACTATCCACATGTTTGTCCTGTTTCAGAATCCTCCTCTCTGCTTCCCAATCCTGACCCCCACCTCGCCAATCAATGGTACCTTCACTACACTAACGAAGAAAGTAATCATCTTTTCATTATATAAGACCACTGAATATTATGCCATCACTACAACTTTATTCTTAATCTTTAACCCAAAAGTGTCAATCATAAATGAACAGGTTGGGATAGAAGGGCGATTATCTCGCACCAAAAAACAATCAGTTGTGCTTCATGTAAGACCAGCTATCATGCCCATCCAGAGACATCTGAGAGGACAGGCCCAATGATCTGCTTCTGGAAGGTCATAACTTAAAACACCCTATGGAACAAATCTACTTTGCATGTGTGGAGTCACCGTGAGTGGAAATAGATTTGATGGCAACTAATAACAACAACAAAGATGTTTACTTGTGCTCTATTAACTATGTAAATGCATTTGACTGTGTAGGTGATAACAAACCAGGTATAACATTGAAAAGAATGGGTATTCCAGAACTTTTAATTGTGTTCACGAGGAACCTGTACATAGGCCAAGAAGTAATCATTCTAACAGAAGAAGAGAACATTAAATGACTTAAAATCAAAAAGTGTGTGTAAGGCTTGTATCCTTTCACCATATTTATTAAATCTGGGTGCGGAACAAACAATCCAAGAAGCTAAGATTATAAGGAATGAACATGGCATCAGGATTTGAGGAAGACTCATAGCGTAGTGGTTACGAATCGGGCTGTGAACCTTAAGGTCAGCGGTTCGAAACTACCAGCCGCTCCACGGGAGAAAGATGAGGCTTTCTACTCCCGTAAGGATTTACACCCTCGGAAACCCTGTACAGGGTCGCTATGGGTCGGAACCGACTCGACGGCACTTAACACACACACATGTATGTAGGAGTCCTGGTGTGGCACTGTGGGTTAATGCGTCAGACTGCAAAGCTGTTTGAACTGCAAGGTTGGTGGTTCAAACTCACCAGCTGCTCCTCAGAAACCCTATACAGTGTCGCTATGGGTCAGAATCGACTCAACAGCACTTAACAACAACAACAATGTGTGGACTAATGTGTCAGACTGCAAAGTTGTTTGAACTGCAAGGCCGGTGGTTTAAGCTCACCAGCTGCTCCTTGGAAACCCTATACAGGGTCGCTATGGGTTTGGAATCGACTCCATGGCACTTAACAACAATAATATATGCAGATGACACAACCTTGCTTGCTGAAAGCAAAAGAGGTTCAGAAATGCTTACTGATGAAGACCAAATACTACTGACTTCAGTATGGGTTGCACCTCAGTGTAAAGAAAACAAAAATCTTCACAACTGGACTAATAAATAACATCTTGATAGGTGGAAAAGTTATCAAAGACTTTAATTTGCTTGGATTCAAAATCAATGTTCATGGAAGCACCAGGATTCCATTCATGGAATCAGCAGTCAAGAAATCCTATGACATATTGCATTAATCCAATCTGCTACAGAAGACCCCTTTAACGTGTTTAAGAGCAAAAATGTCAATGTGAGTACTAAGGTGCAGTTGACCCCAAGTAATGGTATCTTCAATCAAATCATATGCATGTGAAAGTTGGACAGTGAATAAGGCAAACTGGAGAAGAATTGATACATTTGAATTGAATTGTGGTGAAGAATATTGAAAGTACCATGGACTACTAGAAGAATAAACAAATCTGTCTTGAAAAAAAAAGTGCAGCTAGAATACTCCTTAGAAGTCATATAGCTAAGACTGCGTCTGTCATACTTTGGACATATCATCAGGAGGAACCAGTCCCTGGAGAAGAACACCATGTTTGGAAAAGTGACAGGTCAGGAAAAAAAAGGAAGACTCCAAGAAAATGGATTGTCACAGTAGCAACAACAATGAACAATGAACTCAAACATGACAATAGTGAGGATGGCATGGGATTGGGCAATGTTTCAGTCTGGTGAGCTTAGGGTCACTATGAGTCACAGCCAATTCAACAGCACCTAACAAACAACAGTAACAACAACAACATATTACAGAGGCAACAATTCTACATCCACTCATTCATTTAACCAATAAAGCCCCTGAGTTGTGCAAAGGGTTTGTGCTGGACTACAAGTCAAAAGGTTGTCAGTTCAAACCCATTCAGCAGTACCATGGAAGAAAGGTTGGCAACCTGCTTCCATAAAGCTTCCATCCAGGCTAGAAACCATGGAGCACAACTCTACTCCGTAACAGATGGGGTTACCATGAGTCAGAATTGATTCAATGGCAATGAATTTAGTGTGCTTGGTTTTATTTAACCAATATTTATTGATCATCAGCTACATTTAGTGTTAGCCAACATGATAATAGTTTGAGAAAGGAAAATACTAAGCTTACATGGAATCCTGGTGCGGCGCTGAGGATAAGCACCTGACAGCTAGCTGCAAGATCTGTGGCTCAAAGCCACCAGATACTCCTGGAAAACCCTGTACAGGCTCACTATGAGTCAGAACTGACTCAACAGTACTTAACAACAACAAGGAATTGACCAAATTCTCTTTGGAGTCTTCCTGTCTTTTTAACCAACTTCCAAGAGGTAATACTATACTAGAGATCCATGTTCTTCCATAGTTTTTGCCTGAAAAGGTCTGAGCAAATACGAGGTCATTTTAAACCTACACAGGGAAACAAGGAAGTAAGCCAGCTTTCTAGGCAACTTTTGCAAAATCATCTCTCATCCCCAGAGCCATTCAGGAAACTGACATTGAACACTTTCAATGGACATTTGCTAACACTTTCAATGGACATTTGCTAACACTTTCAATGGACAATTGCTAAGCCCTGGAGCTGCACAGATGCAAGTGTGTACCTCACTGAAGGTGGACACTGTATTGTTGTTGTTGTTGTTAAGTGCCGTCAAATGGATTCCAACCCATAGCAACCCTGTATAGGGTTTCCAAGGAGCAGCTGGTGAGCTTGAACCATTGACCTTGCAGTTCAAATGACTTTGCAGTCTGGTGCATTAACCCACAGCGCCACATCAGGACTCCAGTGTGTAGGCACAGACAAAACTCATTAAAGTCAAACTCATTGCCCACCAGTTGATTCTGTCTGATGCATAGCAAAACTTTAAGACAAGAGTAGAACTGCCCCATTGGATTCCTAAGGCTGTATATGTTTGCAGAAGCAGACTGTGGCATCTGTCTCCTGCAGAGTGGCTAGTGGGTTCAAATAGCTGACATTTAGTTAGTCAGCAAGAGCTTTAATCACTGCTCCACCAGGGCTCAATTAGCATTTAGAGTAGTGAGGTAAGTGCAGGTCCGTCTCAGCAGAAAATGCTATGGCAACCAAAGGAGGGCACCCAACTTCAGCCTGAGGCAACAGGTAAGGCTTCCCAGTGAAGAAGACACCAGGTGAATAGGAGCAAGCCAGGTGAGAGGGTGTGGAGGGGCTGGGCTTTTTAAGCAAAGCAATCAGCAAATGCAAAGACTGGGAGGTTTGGTGAGAGCCGACACACTTGTGGGAGTCTATAAATTATTCAATGAAGTAGGAACTTGTGTTGTGGGAAGTAGTAATCTAGCCAAATCAAAATAGCTCGGCACGGGAAGATCATGAAGTTCCTATTTGGAGCGCCACAATAGGGAGTTAGAAAGTTTATGATATCATGGAAGTGGCTTTTAAAAAGTTGCTTCTAGTAAACAAATTCAAGAGAGAAACCTGGGGGTGGGCTAGGGATAGATGTGGGTGGGTGAGGGTAAGAGTGGGTGGGTGAGAGAATGGAGACAAGGAGATATTTGTATTTATTTACAAGCTTTCATGTGTCATACTCAAAGCTGATCTTAAATGTTTTGCTGTTCTTATAAAGTGCCTTTGAGTCAGTTCTGAATCACAGTGACCTCATATAGGGTTTCCAAGGAGTAGTTGGTGACTTTAAACTGCCGACCTTGTGGTTCATCCTACAGCGCCACGCCAGGACTCCATGGACAACATAGTTACATAATAAGTTCTAAGTATTATTAAAAGTTAAGGCAATCTGGTGGTGCAGTGGGTTAGCTGTTGGGCTGCTAACCTCAAGGTGGGTGGTTCAAACCTACCAGCTGCTCTGCAGGAGTTAGCTAAGGCTGTCTGTTTGCTTAAAGATTTATAGTCTCTTAAAAACCCTAAAGAGCATTTCTACTCTGTCCTCTAGGGTAGCTGTGAGTCAGAATCGACTTAAAGAGGATGGATTTGGTTTGGGTTTGTTTGTATATTAAAAGTAAGTAAGAGAAGAGAAAGGCAGGGATATCTAATGGAGCCTTAAATGAAATATATAACAAAAAAGTGATCCGATGAACTTGTAATTATTAACTTATTGTTGTTGTGTCTTGCAGTCAATTCGGACTCATACTAAGCCTGTATCGGGGCTTCAGGGGTTGTAAATCTTTACAGGAGCAGAAAGGTGCCTTATCTTTCTCCAGTGGAGCTGCTACTGGGTTTGTGTTTATCCTACCAGCTAATGGAAGGTGAATTTGACTCTAAGCTTTATATAAGGAAATAACTGATATGTGTATACAATAAATAATTTGATCTGGAAATAACCAGTCCTGGTGATAAGATTTGAAAGTGTTTCCTAAAGAGTCTCTTCTGAGTATAAAGGAAGCAAGGAACACTCTTACACTATAAGAACATGAGAGCAATGAAGGTGCAAAAATGTGTGGCGTGTGGCACCAATCATTCCTCCCACAGTCCTTTCTACTCAGCTGGGTTTGATAATTTGTTGCAATGGCCACAGAGGACTAAGACACTGTACTCAGAGTTACAGGGTTTACTAGGGAAATTAACCGTTTACAATCAATACAGGATCTGAAAATGCTCAGGGCACAATTGTTCCACTCAGTTTCTAGTAACTGTCTACAGGCTACACCACTCCATAATAGGCCTCAGCATGAAGGCGCTATGCTCTAGCTCTGTGCAGCAGCACACCTAGATCCCCCTCTTAAATGTCTGCAGGCAGCCACTCTACAAGCAAGCTTTCTGCCGGAATCCATCCAACTTTACTTGCTCTGTGTGCTGGGAAGTCCAGTGTTCTATATCGTGTTCCGGTTCCTGGTTCTGCTGACACTGCTTCTCTGCCACTCCTTTGGCGTCACAGCTTTCTGTCCCTGGGTCAAGGAGTTTCCATGTTCAGGGGTGTCGAGGGCCAAAGGATGTGCTCCAATCCTGACTCTTCTTTTGTGATGTTACTGAGATTCCCGCTCTCCTCCTCATATACCGCCCACCGCCCCACTTCCGAGATGGAGATGGCTCATTTTAAACCTATGCTGGAGTTCCAAGTTTTTATCATTACAGTGAACTCTGTTAATATCTGGAGTCCTGGTGTGGTTCTGTAGGATAAGCAATGGGCCACAAAGTTGGTGATTCAAACCCACCAGCAGCTCCTTGGAAACTCTATACAGAGTCACTATGAGTCTGAAGTGACTTGATGGCACTTTACAACAGCAGCAACTACTAACATTTAGATGATTTTATGTCATTCTGCCAGCACTTCTCCCATCTTCTCTTACCCAGACCCAGCAGGACAGAAACCCAGCAGGACAGAAACATTTTTTAGGAGTTCCAGACTATGGCTCGAAGAGACACTACACCACAGAAGGTAAGATTTAGATTTTTTGCTGCTACAATCTCAATGATTTGAAGTGTGATAGCATTGCCATCAAGGAGCTCTGGTAGCGTAGTGGTTACAAATCAGACTGTGAACTAGAAGGTCAGCAGTTCAAAACTACCAGCTGCTCCGCGGGAGAAAAATGAGGCTTTCTGCTCCTGTAAAGATTTACAGCTTCGGAAGCCCTGTACAGGGTCATTATGAGTCGGAACCACGGCACATAACAACAACAACAGCATTGCCATCAAGTTGATTTGAACTCACACTGACCCTGTAGAAGAGAGTAGACATGCTTTATTGTATTTCCAGGATGGTAAATCTTTACAAGAGCAGATTACCACTCCTTTTTTTCATGGGGTGGTTACTGTGTTCAAACTGACCTTTCAGTTGACAACCAAGCCCTTAACTATTTCTCAACCATGGTTCCTTGACAATCATATACTCACCCACCCCTAAAAAAAGCCCACTGCCATTGAGCCAATTCCATCTCTTAGCAACCCTATATAGTGTTTCCCAGACTGTACATCTTCATGGGAACAGAAAGCCTCACCTTTCACTCACAGAATGGATGATGGTTTTGAATTCTGAACTTTGTTGTTAACAATCCAGTGCTCATAAGAAGGGCTAAATAAGTATTTTCTGAATAAGTGACTGAAGGAATGAGTAAGAACAGGTTAGCAGTTATGGGTCCAACGTGGAAGAGAGCTGCAGAACACCCCAAACATTTAGCCTAAGAGAGATCAATGATTCAGCCATGATCATTTCCAGAAACAAGAACATTAAAAACAATCTTTCCATCTTTCTTCTCCCATATATATTGTCTTATGTGTAAAATTACACAGTGAATTAAGTTCCCATTTAGTCATTTTTATAAAAATTGTTCTGTGATATTAGTTACCATTTTCACAATGTCTCAGCATTCTCACTGTCCATCCTGTTTGTTCTGTTCAATTGATCTAGCTTCCATTCCCCTACATGCCTTCTCATCTTTGTTTTGGGGACAATGCTAGCTATTTGGTCTCATGTAGTTAACTGTTTAAGGGACCCATTATTCATAATGTTGGTTCTTTTATGATCCAATGTAACTTCCAGGAGTGATTTCAGTTTTAGATTAAAAGAGTTTCTTAGGGTGGTAGTCCAGAAGTGTGGTGGCCCCATAGGATAAGCACTGAATTATGAACCACAGGGTTGGCAGTTTGAGTACACCAGTTGCTCCACAGGAGAAAGATGAGGCTTTCTAGTCCTGGAAAGATTTAAAACCTTGGAAACCCTTTACAGGGTTGATATGGGTCAAAACCGATTTGACAGCAGTTACCAGCAACAACAACAGAGTGCTAGTCAGGAATTTTTCCACACTCTGTGTAGTAAGTCTGGTCTTCTTTATGGATTTGAGTTTTGTTCTGTGTTTTACTCCCATTCTAAGCAGGCTGTGTTGCTTTAATGTGTCCCTTGTCAGCATGGTTGGTAGTCATCGCTGAGTACCATCTAGTTCTTCTGGTCTCAGGTTAGAAGAGGCTGTGGTTTGTGTGAGCTATTAGTCCTAGTTTATTAGCTTCTTCCTTGAGTTAAAAGCAAACTTTCGTAGTATTCTGAACCCTATAAAAGCATGCTCCCTTGACAAGGAAATGAGGGAATCTAGACAGCTTTCCGGCTAATACAGTGAGCAGTGTCGTCATCAGCACCCTTAGATAGAACCAAGTAAAACTTTTATAGAGGCCTTTCTAATAGTTTTTCTATACTTAGGACAAAAATACCACTCCAGAAAGTAACTTAATAAATGTGACTTCTATACTACATGGGGGCTGTGAACCCTAAGGACTCCAGTTAGAGCCCTCGAGAAAGATGAGACTTTTCTGCTCCTGCAAAGATTTAAAGTCTCAGAAACTTTACACAGAGTTGCTATGAGTTGGAACCGACTCCACGGCACTTAAAAACAACAGGAACATATTCTACATACTCAGGTCTCTGATAGTCTGGATCCTAGCTCAGCATGTTGGCATTAGTTGCTGTCAAGTGGATTCTGATTTGGCCGATCCATGGAGAAACATATGGTGGTCTGTTTCTGTAAAGATTAACAGCCATAAGAGCCCTGTGGGGCCATTCTTCCCTGTCCTGTCTAGTCATCATGGGTCAGCATTAAGGTTTTGTTTTGGTTGGGCTTCATAAACTTCATAGATTTCTCTATTAATATTATTTTTCCCAGCCAAGTCTTTGCAAAATATTGCTGTTGTATTTAGTGCCATCACATGGGTTTCATTTCACATTAACCCTATACAGGGTTTCTGAGGAGCAGCAGATGGGTTTGAATGACTGATCTGGTAGTTAGCAGTCCAGTGCTTATCCTACCAAATATTGGACAGTAGTAAATTTAAACTTGTATAAGTGGCTTCAGAAAGTTCATGGAAAAATAGAATTAAGGATAATGGAGTTTTCCATGAACTTTTTGAAGCCTCCTTATACTTCCTGGTGTGACACTACAGTCTAATGTGCTGGGCTGCAAGGTCGGTTTGAACCACAAGATTGGATGGAGATTCAAACTCACCAGCCGCACCTCTCAGAAACCCTAAACAGGGTCTCTTTGATTCATAACTGACTCGACAGCACTGAACAACAACAACAACAATACACTTCCTGGCAAGTGTCTGCAGGGCAACCATTTGGTTTATCCAGTTCAGATTAAATCTTTAAGCTTTAGGGTGAGGTCAACAGTCTTTGAGAGCACTCCAATGCTTCATTAACTAGTACAGTATTTGGATAAAAGAAAGCCTCTTTTCTATCCAGAAATCAGCAGAAGGAATAACATGTGGTAGAGCCAAAACATCCCTGAGAAGATTCTTATGCATTTGTTCAAACACAAAGTTCTATATTACATAACATGACTAGAACTTTAGTCTGAAAGAGCAAATTAAAGATGTTATCTCCTGTATTCGCCTGTTGTTCTCATTCTTAAGTGTTGCAGAGTTGGTACTGACTCATAGAGCTCCTGTATAGGGTTTCTGAGGCTATATAAATCTTTATACGAATATTTATTTTGAGGATAAAATCCAGCTACTTTTGCTTAGCACGTGCTTTTGAGAATCACTCATGTTGTTATATATATCAGAAGTTCATTCTTTTCAGTTACTGAACATTATTCCCTTGCATGAATATACCAAGATGTGTTAACTGAGTCTTCCATTGATGGTTATTTGAGTTTTGTTGTTTTTTTCTTTCTTTCTTTCTAAGTTTTGATTATAATAAATAAGTTTGCAATGAACATTCTTTTACAAATCTATTAAGTGGATATCTGAAAATTCTTATACAAGTCTATTATGTTGATATTTGCTTCATCTCTCTTGGATAAATCCCTATGAGTGGAACTACTAGACCTACACCTATATAATAAATGTATGCTTAAACTTCGATGAGTTATTATTAAAATATACTAAATCACACATATTTGTAGTATGTAATTTGATTAGTTTTGGTATATGTTTATAGTCATGATGAAAATAAAATTTCTATCATTCTTTAAAGTGAAAAAAAAAATTATAAGAACAGAAAACACCTCTTTCTCCTGTGGAGCGGCTGGTGGATTTGAACAGCCAACCTTGAGGTTAGCAGTCAGTGCTTATCTTACAGGGTCACACCAGTGTTCCTTACTCATTCTCCGAGGACATTAAAACATGACAGGAAAACACCCATGCAGCATTTAGCTTTGAATAATTTAGCTTTCAGGTGGATTCTTGTCACTGAAGTAATTGAATGAGGTGATTTTCTCAAAGGATTTATTAGTAATAAAATAGTAAAAAGTTGTAAAATGTTAGTAAAGATGATACCTTTTATTTTAGAAGAGTGAGCCATGGCCTCTCTTTTGGGCAAATGTTGTTCAGCAGGGTTAGTTTTCTATTAAGGCCAAATAAGCCATGATAATAAAGCCATATTCCATATTTAAAATAGAAAGCTCACCTCTTATTGACTATAGTAAATGGACATGCATCCTGATGATGGAGAATGATACATGAATTGAACATTAGAAGAAGCCCAGACAAGAGAGGGCTCAAGAGGTTTAACTTTGATTAGCTTCATGGAAAATCTGCCTCTCGTGACAGATCTATTTACTAAGAGAGAGAATATAGAGTGAGGAGAAGATTTTCAGGGTCAACGACAAAATAAATTTTGGATCTGTTAAATTGGAGATGCTGGTGAGTCATCAAAGTGAAAATGTCCAGTAACTAATTGGATATATAAATCTTGCCTTTGAGAAGTCTGAGTTGGAAGTAGATAATTTAGGAGTTATCTGTTATATTTAAATTTATGGCAATGACTAAGAGGGAAATCTTCACCTAGTTATTAAAGATGAAAGCTAATTTTGTTATCTGAGAGAGTAACGGGTCTTCTTTTCAAGTACTGCTTAGCTATAATGTGATCATGCAAACATTAGTCATTTATCAAGAGCAGTTTGAAGATCATTATATAAGTAACCACAATTCTTGATGCCACGTCAGGCAAAATTTGAGGTGGCATTCTCAAACTCTGGTTTCACCATCCAGAGCCATGAAGTAGAACAAATCAAAGGAAGGAAAAAGCATTTCTGAGAATGAGTAATTGGTGCAATAAAATTTATACACTAGATGAAGGTTCACTTACATGAAAATTGAGTTAACAAGTTTAAGCAAAGAAATGATGTATCATAACATGTTCCTTAAGTTCTGCATACTTTGGAAAGACTGCTGATCCTCCTCAGAATACTTTGATTGGGGAATCCATGTTGGCTCAAGAAAAACAACAAAACCAGAAGCTTTGGTTTTCACCCCAGCCTCCACTAGTCCTTGTATCCCTCCCATTCAGTACTTCCCTCTCCTGAGTACCCAGGGGTCTACTGCTGGCCTATCTGCCTCTAGCACCAGAACAGAATGATCTGATAGCCTTGTTCACATCAGGTGTTTTATTCATACCTTTCTTTATGCAATAAATATTTATTGAGCATATGCCGACTCTGTCTATAACAGGCATTGTTCTTTATCCCAGAACATGGTGGTGAACAAGACAAAGTTTTCTTCTCCTGGAGTAGAAAAGCAATAAGAAAGGTAGATATATAGATGACAGAGATAGATAGAAGACAGACAGACAGATACACAGGTGCATTATACATAGATAAATATCTACATACATACTCACACATATGCATACATAAAATACACAGATAGATACATAGTACATAGGTAGAAACATAAATGGCTACACAGATACATAAGTAACCAAGTAGGATGCATGGCATATTAATTAAGCAGGGCTAGAGAAAACTGGGAGATGAAATGGTACTATTCTAGATAAAATTTCGAGAAGTGGTAACATTTGAGCAAATATTGGAATAACATTAAGGGGCCAATAATACAAAGAACAAAAGAAAAATGTATTTAGGCAGAGAGAATGACAAATGTGTGGCATTTTCCAAAGATAGCCAATACAACAGCTCCCATCCAATATGTTCTGTTTACAATCTGTTATTTAGAAACTTCTCTTGAACCTAGTTAGAGCTTTGTGACAGCCTCAACCAACAGATTGTAGGAGATGTAACTCTAAGTGACTTTTGACAAGAGCTCGTAAAATTGCCACGCAATTCTTTCCTTCCATGTGTGTTTTCTTGAACAGTTTGTTACGCTTTTAAATCCTCAATTTTATCATCAACGAAGTAGGAATGAAAATGAGACTTAGAGTGGTTAAGTAACTATTCAAGTCAACTCAGCTAATAATTATTAGAGCTGTGAATTGAATTCAAGTTTGCCCTGACACGTGATCTTAACATGTAAGATGTTTGTCTCTAATTTCACAAGATAAACTGCATCCACTGCACTCCAACCTTAGTAGTAGGAGGAGGAGGAGTTGTGTGCTGTTGAGTCCGTTCCAACTCATAGCAACCCTATGTATAGGGTTTCTAAAGTTATAAATCTTTATGGGAGCAGAAAGCCTCATCTTTCTCCGTGTGGAGCTGCTGATAGATTTGAACTGCTGACCTTGCAGTTAGCAGCCCAACTTATACTTCACTGAACTACCAGGGCTCACTCGTCACCTTAAGCATCAAGGACCAAACTGTAGAGCCACACCTTTCTGGGTGTGGAGTAAAATGCCTGAAACTTGACCTATTCCTGTGGGGAAAAGTAGAGGAAGGAGACAAAAAGTAAAAACCTTCACTACTAGCATTCAACAAGTGATCATTTAAGGTTATCAACATTTCTCCACTTGAAATTATTCCTTTTACATTGCTAATATATTCTTTGAAAATTGAAGAGCATAATCTAATTACGGGGAAAATAAGTCATACCAGCATAATTTTATCTACGTATTTACTCAAGTTTAAAGCAGTACATAGGCAATTGTCTATGTGAAATGATGTAATATCCTGTTCTAAAATATCTTCCCCTATGCGGTGTATGATGTCTAAAATCCTATCATTACCTGCTCATTCCTTGGGGTTGACCATTGTCCACATAATGCTAGACATTCAGAGGATGGAAATTTTTCATCTGGAAGCTTGACTTTGAAGACACAGGTTCATGAGTCATCTAATTCATTATTTGTGGTAATAATGGACATTTTGACTAGTGCATGTTTCAACGCAGAAGAACTGGGTGCAGAGATCAGATAAAAGGCAAGCAGACAGACTGGCACAAAAGAGCTTTGAAAGCATGTTTAATGATCAGTTTCTAAATATTTTACAGCTTCAGGTAATGCCAAGCTGGGCAGAAAAGAAGACAGTCCCAAGACATTGTAGTAGAAATCTCTGTCCTACTTATGCACACCTCTCAGAAGTGAGCTATTCGGTCTCAAATGTGTGGTATCACTGGATTCTATGTGCTACCTAGAAATCAATGTTGTTCTCTTTTTCTCCCTTTTTCTCTTCCATACTTCCTCCTTTCTTTTTCTTTCTATCTTTCTCTGATCTACTTCTCCATGAAACCCTGTTTTGTTTGTTTGTTTGTTTGTTTGTTTTTGATTCTGTGACATGATATGCTCCTGATGTTTCACCTTTTCACTTTGTTGTTGTTTCCTAAACCACTGCCCTGGGTCCTCTTCGTTCTTACTTTGCAGGCGTTCCCCACATGCTTTCATCCTTACCTATGACCTCAGATACATCCATATGTGAACAACTCCCACATGTGTATTTCTAGCCTGCATTTCTCTCTGGACCTCCAGACCTGTATAAACAATAGACTACTTGAAATAGCTGCTTGTGTATTGAAGCACAAGATGCTTAAAACCTACTCCTGATCCCTTTCCTCCCAAAAAACCATTCCTCTAGTGTAAGCCATCTCAGTAAATGATGTGTCCATCTCCCAACATGCTCATTCCAAAAAATCTCACAGTCTTCTGTGAAGCCTTCCTCTTTTTCGTCCCTGGCATATAACCACCTCTTCCTTTTGTTTCTGTGCATGAAATATGTTGATAATCCATCCTCTCCACTGCCTGCTTCCTAGTTCTAACGATCATCAGTTTTACTCTAGATCACAGTGCTCCTATTGGTCTACCACAATTCTATGGCTGACTCCACCCCTTCCAATTCATCTCCTTCCATTTAATATGGAATTAAACAAAAATCACAAGACAACATATTATGGGACCTTCATATAACTCTTGAGGTTTCTTTTTGTTTCCCCTCTCACATTTCTCCAGCCATATAACTTCATAAGGAGTCCTGGTGTGCTGCTATAGGATAAGCAGTGGACTGCAAGGTTGGTTTGAGCTGCAAGGATGGTAGTTCAAATATAACAATCATTCCTCGGAAACACTATACAGGGTCTCTATGAGTCAGAACCATATTGATGGCGCTTAGCAACAATAACAGCAATAACTTTGTAGATTTTTTTGAATAAAATTCTTTCCCATCTCAGAAAGTAGGGAAAAAGATGTGAGACTGAATACTAGCCCATGAGACATGAGGAGAGGATGTCTAGGGTCCTCTTAGTACTTTCCTCATTGTTAAGAAGACACAGGAAGAGTTTGTTTAGTTCTTTGGGGAATTTTTCAGTCTGAATGTGATATATAATTCTGTGTAGCCATCCTGACAACATGAAGGTGACAGGCTTGAGAACAAAACTGGCACACTGAAGTTGTCAGAGTTAAGACATGAAAAATGTCAGTGCCCATAATGATGGTAACCTGAGGAAACTCATTGTTTCTCTAGAATTGTGTTTATATAAGATGACAAATATTGTTGTTGTTGTTGTTGTTGTTGTTTTTTTAACCCACTCAGGCATATATAATAAATTACATCTCCAAAGGGCACATTCTGCAAGTCTGCTCCTGGTCACCAGTTCTTAGTCCTTCTCTTCTTAGTTGATGAATCTAGAGTCTTCCATGCCCCCATCTCTACCTCCATCTC
>NW_006408519.1:19694250-19711347 GCF_000296735.1 Chrysochloris asiatica | reverse complement strand
CTCCACAATCCCCGTTCAGGACTTGTTTCTAGTTGGAAACAGTTCAGGGTCGGCTGTGGCAGTTTGGTTTTCATTGGAAACTCAAATATTGTTATTTTTTGAAACCTTTTATTGTGAATTAGTCAAAGGTTTATAAAGCAGATCATCATTTTACATTCAACAAATCATATACCTTATTTCATCTCAATGATTGCAATCACCTGCTTGTAACAACAGTTACCCCAGTTCCTCCCTTTGGTTCTTATTTCAATTCCATCCATCTTTTCAACCCTTCTGAATCATGTTTCTAGGTAAATGTTGCCCTTTTGGTCTCAAATGGTGGATCTTTCTACAGTGAGCATACTATACCAGTGATGTTGTCCCTCCTATATACTTATTACCACTTAGCTGAAAATTGGGCCACAAGGGTGCGTTCCGTTTCAGACCTGAAGAATGACCAAAGGCCATAATCTTAGGTTGCTCCAGTCTCTTTCTGACTAGTAAACCTTTTCCTTTTGATCATTTTGAGTTTTGTTCCACATTTTCTCCAACTCTACCTGGGACCTTCTATTGTGATTCCTTTCAGAGCAGTAAGTAGCAGTAACCAGGCACCATCTAGTTCTTCTGGTCTCAGAGTCATGGAGACTGATGGTCACATATTCCATTGGTCCACTGGACTAATTGATTACAAGCTTCTTCAATTTACATCACTCTTCATTCCTCCACACATGGAGAGACCACTACTTGTACACTAGATGGCCACTCACTAACTTTCAAGATCCCAGTCACTGCTCGCCAAAGTAGAATGTACATCACTGTCTTTGGGGACTTTCTTATGCCCCTAAGACTATTGTCCAAAGTTCCAAAGGTGTTTGGTAATGTCTAAGAGTTTTCATAACTTCTCTGTATGCTCCCCCACATTCATAAGTATGTTTGCAGCAATGGTAAATTTGTTGTTGCTGTTGTTGTTGGATGCCTTGAGTCAGTTCTGACTCATAGTGACCCTGTATAGCATTTCCAAGGCTTTCAAACTTCAGGGGAGCAGAAAACGTCATCTTTCTTCCGAAGAACAGTTGGCAAGCTCAAACCACAGACCTTGTGGTTCACTGTCTGATGCTCATGGAGCTACCATGCGCCTTTATTGATAAATATTGTTGTTGTTAAGTGCCGTCAGGTTGGTTCCGACCCATAGCAACCAGGTATAGAGTTTCCAAGCAGCAGTAGAAATATCTTCTTTCAAACCCTTATATATTTATAGGTACACTCCCACTCGATTTCCCATACTCATTCACCCTGTGTATTTGTCCATTGTTATTGTTGTTGTTGTTAGGTGCCATCGAGTCAGTACCAACTCATAGCAACCCTATGCACAACAGAATGAAACACTGCCCACTCCTGGGCCAACTTTACAATCATTGCTACGCCTGAGTCCATCGCTTCCAATTCATCTTGTGGAGGGTCTTCCTCTTTTTCTCCAACCCTCTACTTTATCAAACATGATAACCTTGTCCAGGGACTGGTTCCACCTGATAATATGTCCAAAGTATGAAAGATGAAGTCTGGCCATCCTGACTTCCAAGGAGTACTCTGGCTGTATTTCTTTCTCCCAACATTGATTTGTTTGTTCTTTTGGCAGTCCATAGAACTTTCAATATTCCCCTCCAACACCATAACTGCTGTGCATCAATTCTTCTATGGTCTTCTTTATTCACTGCCTAACTTTCGCATCCATATGAGGTTATTGAAAATACCATGGCTTGGGTCAGGCACACCTTAGTTCTCAAACTGACACCTTTCTCTTCAACACTTTAAAGAGGTCTTGTGTAGCAGATTTGCCTAATGCAAAATATCATTTTATTTCTTGACTGCTGCTTCCCTGAGTGTTGATCTGTCCATTATCTGCTCATAAAACACTACTGTTTTCAGTTATGTATATGACAGCATTTATCTCTATCCTCTTTAACCCTTGCATTGCTCCTATGTCTTCATCTGTCTTCAGCCAGCCTCTCTGTCTTGTATATTGCCTTCCCCACCACCTGAGTGAGCAAGTATATTACCCCCTAGCCAGTGAATTACCCTCCCTTCTTTCCCACCCCTAGTAACCATCAAAGAATACTTACTTTATCGTGAAACCGTTTTCTTGAATTTTTGCAATAGTGGTCTAATATAATATTTGTCCTTTTGTGATTGACTAATTTCACTGTGCATAAGGTTGCTACGAATCACTAGCAACTCGATGGCACCCAACAACAGCAACAACAATTTCACTCAGCATAATGTGCTCCAGGTTCATCCATGTTATGAGGTGTTTCAAAGAGTCATTGTTATTCTTCAGTGTTGCATAGTATCCCATTGTGTGTACGTACCAAAGTGTCTTTATCTTTTCTTCAATTGATGGGCATTTAAGCTGTCGCCATCTTTTTACTATTGTGCACAGTGCTGCAATGAACGTGGGTGTGCAGAGATCTACTTATGTCATGCTTCTTATTTCCTGGGAATACATGTCACGAAGAGGGATTGCTGCATTGCACAGTATTGCTATTGCTAAAATTTTGAGGAAGTGTCATACCATTTCTCACATTGGCTGCACCATTTTACAGTCCCACCAGTAATAAAGGAGACTCACTGTCTCTATACACCCTCTCCTGTATTTATTGTTTTTCTTGAACTTTGCTATTAATGCTACAGTGAAAGCATCCTTATTTATTTTATTTTATTTAACTAGTTTAAAGGGGAACTTTTGCTAAGATAGCTAAAAACATCCTAACTGGTAAATAGACCAAAAACTCAGTTTAAAGCCAATCACAGAATCCAAATGAGAGGGATTCAAAAGCTGGTTCTAATCCTCACACTTGCTAACTGGTGGCCTTGGGTAAGTACTTATCTTTTATGTGCCTTAATTACCTATTCTGTGGAAAAGGTATAAAAATAGTGCCTGCTTCTTAGGATATTGTTGTTGTTGTTATTTCTTGTTGAATTGATTCCAATTCAGGGAGATCCCATTGTGCAGAATTAAACTGATCCATAGCGTCTTTAAGGCAGTGACCTTTCAGAAGCAGATTACTAGGGCTGCCTTCAGAGCTACCTCTGGGTGGGTTCGAACTGCCAAGCTTTTGGCTAGTGGTCAAGTGCTTAACTATTTTCACCACTCAGAGACTCTGCCTTCATAGGATAATGCTTGTTGCTAAGTGCTGTCAAGTCAGTCCCTACTTATAGCGAAACTGGATAGGGTTTCAAAGGAGCAACTAACTGGTGAATTTGAACCAATGACCTTGTGCTTCAAACTGACCTTAATAATGTGTAATTGTATCTAAAATATATGGGACAATGTTTGACATATAGTAAATAAGTGCTGTTATTGTGATTATTCTTTCAAATGTCATATCTAAATCATCAACATTTTCAGATTTAATGATTTGAAATTATTGGATTCTACTTATTGGGAACTATATTTAGATCTTCTTTCCAGAAACTAAGATTAAAATAACATCCGTTTTTCCTATTTACCGTATAAAATATTAATGAATTGAAAATTTTCCATCTCTTTCCCCTAAGTAGAGTGTCATATAGCTTCAGTCTATAAGGAGCTCTGGTAGTGCAGTGCTTGTAAATCGGGCTGCTAACCTCAGGGTCAGCAGTTCGAAAGTACCAGCTGTTCCGTGGGAGAAAGATGAGGTTTTCTGCTCCCGTAAAGATTTACAGCCTCGGGAACCCTGTACAGGGTCACTATGAGTTGGAACTGACTTCATGGCACTTAACAACAACAACAACAACCATGGTAACAACATACCAAACTCATACTATCATCCCTACCAAAACTCTATTCCCAGACTCTCCCAACATTAGATGATACTTCTAATACTCAAGTTTACATCGGGTTTCTTTAGGTGTTTATCTTCATCATACAATGAAACAATACAGTTATACTTAACCGTTTGCTTTTTTTCACCCTTTTCCTTTTCAACACCATATTCTATTCATGTTTTCTCTTCATTGTCAAGGAACACATAGAATTTTGTGTACCCACACACACATAAGCTCTATTTACATTATCTACTTTTTCTAATGAGCCTGAACTTGCAATTCCCGTAATGGAACTGCATATTTCACGCTTGCTAAAAACATTTCTAGGAATAGTCAGAATTTAACTTGATTGCCATGGGGTTTTGGCAATTCATGTGGACCAAACAGACATTGGGATTTGGGAGAGATTATATTTGTTATCAAGTATCTGTTTTTAGGTTTTAAATAATGTAGCCCTCAGGATCTCTTGAGAGTTTTGTCATCTCATGCACTCAGTAAGTCTTGAATTCCCTTTACAACAACTGAGAAAGAGTGAAAATTTCCTCTAGAAAATATGGTTTCAAGCTCATTTTTTTCCTTCTGTTACTATGCACTTTCCCAGAAATAATTGCAACTCCACGACCTCCCATAAATCATATATATATATATATATACACATATATGTGTGTATATATATATGATAAATATACATTTATATATATATAAGATCCTTTGGAATTCATCTATATAAGCTTAGGTTTTAAATTTTTAGCAACAATTACTATCTAGTTCTACTAGAAAACATTTCAAGCTATTTAAAGGTTTCATATATTTTTAGATTATATGATTAAAGCTTATGAAACTTCAGATAGTATTACAAGCTGTAATGTAAATTCTTTTTATTTGTATCTTCAAATAAAATTCACTTTGCTGCTCTTGGAAGACACTGTTCACCCAGAAAGGTAAATATGCAGCTGAAAGGCCAAGTGACCATCTAATCAGTTGTGCTACAAAGTGGTTTCTGCCATGGTCATTTTACTCTCTCCAGGGCTATGGCCCTACCTTGTCTGGCCGGAAATCTACATTCATAGGCCCAATGAAAATGTATCCAATTCTTTAAGTCAGATTTACATTAAACAAGTTCACAGATAGCACAGATAGTGTAAATATAGCTGATGTTCACAAAATGTGATGAAATGAAAAAAAAAATACGAAGCCAAGAAAATTCAGTGAATAAGTGAATATTTTTCGAAGGAGCTCTGGTAGCATAGTGGTTACGAATTGGGCTGCGAACCTTAAGGTCAGCGGTTCGAAACTACCAGCCGCTCAGCGGGAGAAAGATGAGGCTTTCTACTCCCGTAAAGATTTACACCCTCGGAAACCCTGTACAGGGTCGCTATGGGTCGGAACTGACTCGATGGCACTTAACAACAACAACAACAGACAAGGCAAACATTACCGCAAGATAAGCACTGGGCTGCAAACCATAGGCTGGTAGTTCAAGCCCATCAGCCATTCCATGAGAGAAAAATTAGGCTCTTTGCTCTGTAAAGATTTACGCCCTTGGGAACCCAATACATGGTCTCTAAGATTCTAAACTGACCTAAGGCACTTCGCAGTAGCAATAACTGACACTATGAAGTGCTGAGGAACATAACAGTGGATGCGTAAGTATGACTCCTACCGAGAAGCTTGAAGTCTGCCAGTTGTATTGAAGTCTGCCAAACTAGGGTCTAGATCCCTTAGAGCAGTGTATTAGCTTTCTATTGCTGTATCTAAAGAATCACAAACTTAGTGACTTCAAACCATGCCCATTTACTAGCTCACACATCTATAAATCAAAAGTGTGACACCATGTGACTAGATTACCTACCCAGGATATCAAAATGCTGAAATTAAAATATCAGTTGGACTGAGTTCTTATCTGTAGGCTATGTGGGGAAATCTGCTTCTATGATCTTTCTTGTTGTTGTTGGATGGATTTAATGATTGAGATTGTAAGCTATAGAAAACTCTCATATCCTAAAGACCTTCCATCAACTGATGCTGGACCTTGAAGCAAGTTCTCACACTCTCTCTGTTGCAGTCTTTGGTTAAGAATGCTTCTTACAGAAGAGCAGAGTTTCTCAACCTGCTTTGTGATCAGCTATGGTCCAGAGACTTCTTTGCTGTAAAAGGCTGTCCTGGATACTGTGGGATGTTTAGTAGCATTTCAAACCTATTTCTACTAGATGCCAATAACAATCCACCACATCAGTTGTGACAGCCAACACTGTCTCCAGTCACTCTCAAATAACCCTCTGGGACAAACAGTCCTTCATGGAGAACCATTGACTTAGAAGGGCAAGTCAATGTCCCTGTGGTTACTGTGAGCGCTGAACAAAGCAAGTGATATGAGCTTGGCCAATATCTCTTAGCTAAAGTAGTTTTCAATTTGTTCACCCTCTTTGGGGATAGCTTTGTCAAGCTAACCAGAATTCTCAAGTCACTTTTAAAAAAGAAAGGTATTTTTCTTCTCCAGACAACACTTTGTGATGTTTCTTCATCTTTGTGATCACATGTTCTACCATCCAATCCATTCCCTTGGTTATATTTCTATTTATTAAGTTGAAATTACATTCTTCCTCTCCAAGATTACTGCATAATCACCTTGACTGACACTTTCAATGTGACCCATCTTTGTCATTACACTCTTAGAGATGCCCCCTCTTGATTTACTTTGATTTGCTTCTACCAAGACACAATCACAGACAATGTGAAAGGATTTATTATCTAGTAAAAGGACAAACTTATGTCCAAATTTGCAATATAAGGAGAGGGCAATTTTTTCAAATCTCATATTTAATACCTTTTTCTTGTTTTATATTTCACAACCTATCATTATATTTGTCTTTCGTTTCCCACTAGACAAAGGGCTCTCTGGGGGTGGGTGCTCTGCCTATTTTGTTCCATACTGAATATGAAGGTCACACAAAGCCTGGTTTGTAGAAGTAGTCATCAGTGAATTGTTACTGTTGTTGTTGTTAGGTGCCATCGAGTCAGTACCTCATAGCGACCCTATGTACAACAGAACGAAACACTGCCCGGTCCTGGGCCAACCTCACAATTGTTGCCATGTTTGAGCCCATTGATGCTGCCATATTGCCAATCCATCTCGCTGGGGGTCTTCCTCTTTTTCTCTGACTCTCCACCTTACCAAACATGATATCCTTTTCCAGTGACTGGTACGTCCTGACAATATGTCTGAAGTATGAGAAATGAAGTTTGGCTATCCTAGCCTCCAAGGAGCACTCTGGCTGCACTTCTTCCAACACAGATCTCTTGGTTCTTTTGGCAGCCCATGCACTCTCAATATTCTCCTCCAACACCACAACTCAAACGCATCAATTTTTATATAGTCTTCCTGATTCACTGTCCAGCTTTCACATGTATATGGGTTATTTAAAATACCATGGCTTGGGTCAGGTGCACCTTAGTCAGTGAATAGTTATGGAAAAAGAAATGTCTGCGTGTGTGTGTGTGTGTATACTCGTATATACATGAATTCTAAAGGGACTTTTAATCAATCTACAGAGATACATAATTCATTCTAAAGAAACTTTCATACTTTTTAACAGTTCTATTATCACAGAATACTGTAATGTCACTTTCAAATAAAATGAGATGCCTAAGAATATGCAGTTGAACTTCTACTTTTACTTTTTTAGGTTGATCTTGTACTACCTGTCTAAGAAAAAGCAAATACCCTGTAATATCTATCAAATGGTTTTAATTAATTTGTTACCATTGGCTCCACTGATGATGTACAGTGCTTTGTGTCAAGTCAACATTTTGACCCAGAAAAAAATAAGTGATCATAATGATTTCCAGTTGACAAAATTCTTTTTCATATACAGTGAAACCTGTGAGAAAAAGAACTTGAAGGGACCACCTTGTTTTTCCAGGTTTGGCAAATTATCTGCCACTTTAAGAAACCTACCTTATAAACAAGGAGCTTTGGCAACATAGTATCTTACAAGCTAAGCTGATGAGCGCCACAAAGTTAGCAGCTCGAATCTACCCATCACTCCACTGGAGAAAGATGAGCCTTTCTGCTGCCATAAAGATTTACAACCTCCAAAAGACTATACAAGGTCACCATGAGTCAGAACCAGCTCCACGACAAACCACCACCACCTCATAAATATCCAATGAGTTGTCATTCTCTGACAGGTTTCTGCCTTGTACAGGCTCTGGCTTTCACAGGTTTTACTGTATCATGATATTATATATTATTCAAAACAAAATGTGTGCTTGAGTATTATTAGTATTATCATTATCATCATCCTCAACACCATTATTGTCATCATTACTAACTCCATTTTACATGTGAAAAGACAGACCCACAATATTTAAGTAACTTGTTCAAAGTCATGAGAAACTAAGTAGTACAGTCAGCCTTTAGCATACTTTACTCTTTGAACAATATCACAACATGAATTATGTAATCCAAACTTCCAGTCTTTTATTATGAAATCATAACCATGGCTAATTCTGTCAATAGAAAACTGAGATAAAAAACAATTTTTCAAGGAGTCATGACAAAATGGAAAAAACAATTGATTTTGATTTTACAAAGTTCTTTGGTCCAGTATTGGACGCCATCGGCCATATCACATTTCACATTTTTCTGCCCTTCACATGTTCATCATTTCGTAATGAATTTTTTTTCTATTGTCCTTTTGTAGCATTGCAGAATAATGAGCTAGACTACGAGGTCAGTTTGAACCTCAAGGTTGGGCAGTTCAAACCCACCAGATGCTCTTTGGAAATCCTATACAGGGTCGCTACGAGTCGAAACTGACTCAATGGCACTTAACAACAACAAGGTTAGTAGTAAATATTTTTTGTCTTTTTGTGACTTGATAAAGATAGCAGTCAGAAACTTTTGTAGAAACACACACACATAGCTAAATGTATTAATGTGTGTGGTTCTTGTTTCTTCCCTATGAGGAAAAGGGCATCTGATGTCAGCTTTTGTAGATAATGACATAGGTCAGCATGCTTCACTAACTTGAAAATTTCAATTTATAATAACAAGGTCTTCTGAGTCTTTTTAAATTGGAATGAGTAATGGGAGTAGGTAAAGTGTATACAAGCAAGTAAAATTGTGCCTGCAAGTAAACTGTTGCTAAAGAAAATTCAAAAATGGCTACAAAAGTACGCTGACAGAGAATCCAGAGATTTAAGCGAGATTTAGACGAGGACATGGAACAAGAGATATCATTGCTGACGTCAGCTGGATCTTGGCTGAAAGCAAACAGTAGTAGGAAGAGGTTCATCTATATTTTATTGACTATGCAAAGGCTTTCGGTTATGTGGATCATGACAAACTATGGCAACATTGGGGAGAATGAGTAATCTGGAATGCTTATTTGTGTTCATGAGGAACCTGTACCTAGACCAAGAGGCAGTTGTTCAAACAAAACAAAGGGACACTGACTGGTTTAAAATCAGGAAAGGTGTGTTCCAGGGTTGAATTTTTTTCACTATGCTTATTCCATCTGAGAAGCTGAATTATATGAAGAAAAATGTGGCATCAGGATTGCAGAAAGGCTTCTCACCAACCTGTAATACGCAGATGATACAGCCTTGCTTCCTGAAAGCAAAGAGGAATTAAAATACTTATTAAAAAAGATCGAAGACCACAGCCTTCAGTAGCAGTTGCACCTCAGTGTAAAGAAAATAAAAATTCTCATGACTGTACAAATAAATAATGTCATATTAAATGGGTAAAAAATTGAAGTTGTCAAAAAATTCATTTTGCTTGGATTCACTATCATCACTACCCACAAACAGCTGTCAAGAAATCAAACAACGTATTATATTAGGTAAATCCATAGCACAAAAGCTCTTTAAAGTGCTTGAAAGCAAAGATGTCAGTTAGAAGAATAAAGTGTGTCTGACCCACACCGTGATATTTTCTATAGCCTCCAATACATGTGAAAGATAGGCAATGAATAAGGAAGACTGTAGAAAAAATTGATGAATTTGAATTTGGGTGTTGGAGAAGAATATTAAAACTACCATAGACTGCTGAAGAAACAAACAAATCTATGTTAGAAGTACAGCTAGAATGCTCCTTAGAAGCCAGAATAGCCAGATGTCGTCTCTCATACACGGAATATATTATCAAGAGGGACCAGTCTCTGGAGAAGAACATCACTCTAGGTAAAGTGGAGGGTCAGTGGAAAAGAAGACCTCCAATGAGATGGATTGACGCAGTGACAGCAGCAATGTCTTAAGCATAACAATGATTGTGAGGCTGGTGCAAGCCTGGGTAGTGTTTTGATCTGTTGTGCACAGCGTAGCCATGAGTTGGAACTGACTCAACGGCAGCTAGCAACAACAACAACAATGAAGGTAAGCAGTGTGTATCGTAGTATTTCTTTCCAGTATCTAACTGGGATTTTTGTCTCTTTCTTTCTATTTCTCTCTCTCTTCCTCGAAAGATAGTGAAATTAAAATATTAAGTATTAAAATAAAATATTTTTAAATAAAATCAAAATTATTTGCTTTTATAAAATAGCACAAGTTACTGGAATCACTTAGTTGTAACAATTATTTCAGTATAATTGGGGTTGTTCATTGACATCAAGTGGATTCTGACTCACGATGACCCAGCATATGTGTAGTAGAACTGTTCCATAGGTTTTCAGGGCTGTGCTCTTCCAGCAACAAATCGTCAGTCCTCTAGTCCCAGGCATGTCTGGATGGGTTCAAACTACCAAACCTTTGGGTAGCAGTCAAGTGCTTAACCATTTGTGAGGCTAATAGTAATTATTCTGTACTAATAGTTATTATAGTAGCAGAATTTGTATAAATAAACTCAGTTATTGTGATTAACAAGGACTATAAATTATATATTAAAAGTCTTAGCATAAACCTATAGGATTCAAATAGAATCTCTCATAATTTCTTCACCTCCTCTTCTAAAAATCAAACAATCTTTCCCTCAAATGTCAGAACACATGGAGCCAGCTGTGACTTTTTGTCAATTTACAAGGAGTAAGTCAAAAAGTTTATGGACAAATTCCAGTATCTTGTCATTCCATGTGTCCATGAACTTTTTGAAGTCCTCTTTAAGCCTCAAGGTGCTCATCTAAAAGTGACAATTTAATCTAAATAGTAAGATTATTGTTCCTGAAAAATACAAAATAACAAATAAATTGTAACTTTTGTTCTATGTCAGAAAATATTTTGTCTATTAGAAAATGTCTTTTACAAAATAAGAAAATAGAGGGGCTACCACGTAAATGATGAGACAATGGTCTCACATTACATGGACTGTAAGACATGCCCTGCTTTCTGAGATGGTGAAACATGGGATGAAGTATATTTCATAATCAGAGTTATAATATTATTTTTAAATGATAACATCACTCATTTTTTAATTAAATCTTTGTGAGTACTTATTGCGATGTTCTGACTAAAGTTAGGTTTTTACATTTTTCAGTTAGTACAATTACTAATAGCATGCAATTAAATATAGAAATAAAAGCTAAAAGTTCTACTATAGTACTAAATCTTAATGATCTCCTCCTTTCTTCCTTAAGATTTCACTTACTTCTTCTATCTATGCAAAAATATCTGACGCGGGCTTTAACTTACATGTTCAGGATAGTAAGACGGTAAATTAATAGACCCCATGTTGAAGATATTTACAGTCTAGGAGAAAGATAGGCAAGAAAATAATCACAACACAATAGAAGGGGGCACTCAGGACAGCAAGAGAGGGGACTAGCCATCACATGTGATCCATCATAAAGTGACCAGAACTGAAGGTGATCCTCGATCGTCACCAAAAAAAGAAAAACAACAAAGAATAAACACTGTTGTTTAACCAACTAAAATGAATGAATTGGAGAACTGATGATAATGAGCTTGATGTTATTGGTAAGTGCCATCAAGCTGATTCTGACTCACAGAGAACCCATATAGAGTTTCCAAGGAGCAGCTGGTGGGTTTGATCTGCTGGCCTTGTGGTTCACAGTCCAGTTCTGATGCTACCATGCCACACCTTGTTTGTTGCCATCGAGTCAGCTTTGATTCTTGATGACTTTATGTATAATAAAATGAAACATTCCCAGATCCTGCACCATCTTCATGATTGGTGGCTAAGTATGAGTCAGTTGTCAGAATTATTAGGTCAATTCATCTCATTGAGGGTCCCCTGATGTTTACTGATCCTGGGTCCTGGTGTGGGGCTGTAAGACCAGCACAAGAAAGCGAACCACAGGTTTCACTATTCAAACTCAGCAGTCACTCCTTGGAGATCCTATACAGGGTGGCTATGAATCGTAACTGACTTGACGACATTTATCAACAACTACTTTACCAAATGGAGTCCTGGTGTGGTGCTGTAAGATAAACACTGGACTGCAAGGTTGGTTTGAACTGTAAAGATGGAAGTTCAAACTCACCAGTTGCTTCTCGGAAACTCTATACAGATCACTATGAGTTGGAACTAACTCAGGACACTTAACAACAACTTTACCAAACACGATGTCTACTGCTCAACAACTATTTCCAATATTTAATTTGTGAGTCCCATTACAAAAGTTGTTAGCAATACTGCTTTTACACCAGTTACGTATTCCATGAAACACTTTTCTTCAAACTCTTCAGTAGCACTTTGACATCAGTGTCTTCATCATCATGAGAGCTGGCTTTTAACTCATCAAAGTGTTTTTCAGTTCATACCAAGATGAATTGGATGTTCCCAAGGACAGAATGAAGAAAAGGAAGATGGGGAGAAGACAGAAAAATATAAGCTCAGGAGGAAAAATACAAGCTCAAACATCAAGTATCTGTCTAAATATTTGGAAGTACATCACTTATTTAATCTATGTATGATTTGCCCAAAGTCTTAAGTACATATATAAATGAACACTGAATTTTTTTTAAAGGTAACCTTTACATATATGTTTGTGATCTCCACATTATAGATAACCACTTCCTGCATTGAATTTCTAAGTGTTCATTAAAAGTCTTATCCTGAATCACATTTATTTTCAGATAGCATATCACAACTGAAAAAAATAATTATTAAATATATGTAAATGTATTTACCAGTTTTTGTTGTATTAGCCAGTTTCGTAGATACATCTTTCAGTACTAATGGCAGTCATTTGTGGCTATTACGACTTTCCCGAAATAATATACTTTCATTCCAGATAGAAATCGAGGGAATTCCTGTATTGCAGGATGGTTTTTAAAGAATAAAGGTATTCTCCTCTTTTCTATGATTTTGGGAGGAAAATTCACTCTATATCCAGACATATATGATAACCCTGAGAAAATTAGGAAAAGTTTTATCTATAAAGGAGATAAAACCAAATTAGGTCTTGAAAGATGAATTGGATGTTCCTAAGAACAAACTGAAGGAAAGGGAGGAAGGGAGTACAAGCTCAAACTTAAAGCACTTACAGCAGAAGTTCACCATTTTATTCAGCTAGATCCCAGAGTACAATGTAGGTGTGACATGGGACGTAAAATGGGAGAGATTTGCTGTAGTTAGATCATGTAGAGTTAATGAGTTTAGACTTTATTAGGTAGGCAATAGGGATCCTTCCAAAGCTTTTAAACAGAGGAATGACAAGCTTCAATTTTCAGCTACATAAAATACCTCAATGTCACTGACCTATCCTAAATGAGAAGTAACATGTTCAGTATGATGAAAGCTAGCTCTGTATAGCATGGATTTGTTAACCACATTGGTAAACCACACTAATCATTTTCATTTCCATTTTCATTGTTGTCCTTAGGTGTCACTGATTCCACTCCAACTCATGCACAACATAGTGACCCTATGCACAACAGATTGAAACCCCGCCTGGTCCTTCGCCATCCTCACAATTGTTATGTTTGAGCCCATTTTTGCAGCCTCTGGATCAGTCCATCTCATTGAGGGTTTTCCTCTTTTTCACTGACCCTATACTTTACCAAAGGAGCTCTGATAGCATAGTGGTTACGAATTGGGCTGCGAACCTCAGGGACAGCAGTTCAAAACTACCAGCTGTTCCGCGGGAGAAAAATGATGTTTTCTGCTCCCATAAAGATTTACAGCCTCGGAAACCCTGTACAGGGTCGCTATGAGTCAGAACCGACTCCACAGCACATAACAACAACAACACTACCAAGCATGATGTCTTTTTCCAGGAACTGGCCCCTCCTGATCACATGTTCAAAGAATAAGAGACTAAATCTCACTATTCTTGCTTCTAAATAAAATTCTGTCTGTACTTATTCCAAGATAGATTAGTTGCTTTTCTGATAGTCTGTGGTGGTGATTATGTGCTGTCGAGTTGGTTCTGACTCATAGTGATTCTGTACAGGGTTTCCGAGGCTGTAAATCTTTATGGGAGCAGAACGCCGCATCTTTCTTCTGTGGAACAGTTGGTAGTTTCGAACTGCTGACCTTGAGGTTCACAGCCTAATTTGTAACCACTACGCTACCAGAGGTCCTTGTGGTCTGTAGTACTTTCAATATTCTTTCCGAATACCATATTTCAAATGCATCAATTCTTCTCCAGTCTTCCTTATTCACTGTTCAGCTTTCACACGCACATGAGGTGATTGAAAATACCATGGCTTGGGTCAGGGGCACCTTAGTAATCAAAGTGACATTGTTCCTCTATATTGTACTCATTTTATTCCCTGCTACCTACCCAGTGTCCTCATATAGTCCCCTTCATCTTTCTCTAGCAAAAATTTCTCTTGTACAAAGATAGGGACCCTGATATGAACATCTTACTTAATCCCACAACAAACATTATTTTGGTCCACTTACTGCCATGTTAAGAAGCATTGGTGTTCAACTGCTAACTGAAATGGTAGTTTGACCCCACCCAGTCACTCCTGGCTGTCTACTCCGATTAGGACTGCAACCTAGAAAATCCTATTAGGCAATTCTACTCTGTTACATGGGGTCTCAAGTAAATGAGTCCAAATCAACTGGATAGCAGCAAATAATAACAATCACCATTTTAAAGCTAAAGAAACTGAATTTTATAAAGCTTAAGTCATTTTAGGAATTAGAATTTCAGATACAGGTCTATGAGAACACAGAAACTTCCTCTTAAACAGAACTTAATGTTGTGGTTCTAGAATTGTGCTGGGTGTAATATACAATATGGAGGACTGTATAATCTAGCTGGGAAATAATGAGTAATGAATGAGTGATCAAAAGGTGATCATTCAAGTGTGTTTCTAAGTCCATGTTGAGCTCATTCCGAGACTGAAAAGATCTACAGGAAGCTGCAGAGTCACGAAAGAAGAATTCCCAAAGGTGGCTAGAACATAGGTAATCGATGAGGAGCGGTGATAGCAAGTCCAGAAGAAGGAACTGCCAGAGCACATCCTTCAAGGTAGAATATTCTAGATTATGGAGAGTGACTAAAACAGGGAGAGGTTCCAGTTTAGGAACTGAATTTGAATGGGAGGAGTAAAGGGTTTATTTATGAAAGACTCTGATGTCAGATAGAGATTAGACAATATAGTCCTCGTAAATTAGAAGATGCCGCAGGTTTCTTCTAATGATGAACAAGATAAAGGTAAGAAGACTCATATGGCAGCCCTATACAGGATGGATTAAGTTGATGAAGAGAAGGAAGGAAGGACAGCCAACAAGCAAGCTGTTACAGTAACCCAGGTGTGGAATCATGGCACATGATTTTTTCCTTCTTTTATGCAAAATCCATGGCAACAACCAATTTCTATGAAGTTCTTCTAAAAAGAAGACAAAAACAAGGCCATGCCTATTTGGAGATTACCAGTTTAACTGGACAGAGGCCATGGGCCAATGAGTCACTGGAGTCATTATAAACAATGCAGCCAGACAGTCTCACTTTGTGTTCACTTACAATATACCTGGAAGGTAGGGTAAGGTTTTCATCAAAAACTGTGCTGAATAATTTTGTGATGCCATAGACCAGCCATCCAACCTATAAAACCCCAGCCTATGACCCAACCAACACATGGAATTATATGTTGAGGAAAAAAGCAACGCACTGTTATGCATTAATGTCTGCAGGATCCCTAATTGAAAAAAGGTTGAGTTTATCAAGATTTTGAGAAAATAACAATTTCTGTGGTCACTCTCAAATTACAGGGAAATCCCTCAATTTGCTGTTATGGACAATGTCTTTAATTTAGGAAAATGGGAGAAAAAATTGTTAAGATTATTGAGCACTCTAAATGTTTTTTGGATGCACAAGCTTTTTTTCTGTTCATTTTTTTCAGAATGTTTTTGCCTGTGCTCTGTTTACTAATGTGAACAGTGTAATAAAGGCTTCCAGGATGGAAGTATTGCTTCCCATTTATATTCTACAAGGCAGACAGAATCTACTTTAGAAGCCTATATGGATAAATACATGAATTTATTTAGATGCTCCTAGCATTTCAAAGACCCTAGTGGCTTCAGATATTACAGGAGTGGTAGAATTTACACTTGACTAAGCCAAAATCTACTCGACAGCACTTAACAATAACAACAAGCCAAAACCCACTGAGAAGCCAGAACGTTCTAGAAGGTATACTGACAATTAAGAATAGTTTTAGAAGAATGGCGAACCACCATCTCACCCACTCTGAAACTGTATGCTGTGTTGTTAACTCTGGCGTTTTGATGAGAAGAAAGTCTCAGCTACATATGACCTTGGAGGATAGCCATGGGGAGGGGTTGGAGAGGAAGCAGAGAACTTGAGTGTTTCAACCACAGTGCTTGTCCAATAGGAACATAATGGAAGCCACAAATATGTCTCATATGTAATTTTTAAATTTCTTGTATTCACATTAAATAAAGTAAAAGGAATCAGGCAAAATTGATTTTAATGACATAATTTGATTTAATACAGTCAAAATATCATTTAAACAAGTAATCAATATACGACTATTTATGTGTATTTTACACTCAGCTTAGTATAAAATGGGATGTGGCACTATAAGATAAACAATGGATTGCTAACTGTTAGGTCATCAGTTCAAACCCACAACTCGATCCTCAGAAAACCCTGTACACGGTTTTTGTGACCGCCCAACTCGACGGCACTTAACAACAACCACCATAGCACAGCTCAATTTTCACCAGTCACATTTAAAATGGGGCTAGTGACAGAGTGTACCTTAATTTTTCACAAAATTGCTTAAAAAGGAAATATATTCTCAGAAATATAGTATCATTGAGATATATATATATTATATCTCTGGTAGCGTAGTGGTTACGAATCGGGCTGCGAACCTTAAGGTCAGCGGTTCGAAACTACCAGCCGCTCCGCGGGAGAAAGATGAGGCTTT
>NW_006408519.1:19687991-19694150 GCF_000296735.1 Chrysochloris asiatica | reverse complement strand
TATATAAAATCAGGATTAAAGAACTATAAAAAAGAAGTGGGTGAAGAAAACTAAATTTTACAATAGTTTTAACCTAATGTTTATGCTCAAGGCACAATGGCTGAGCATTCAGCTGCTAACCAAAAGGTCAGCAGTTCGAACTCACCAGCCCCTCTCTAGAAAGACATAGTAACAAAGATCTGGTTTCATTTTAAGATTAGACTTGAATTCCTATTGTTGTTGTTGTTGAGTGCCATTTAGTCAGTTTGGACCCATAGGGACCCTGTACAGGGTTTCCGAGGGGCAGCTAATGAGCTTGACCCACCGACCTTGTAGTTCAAACCGACTTTGCCTGGAATTTCTATAGGGTAATTCTATTCTGTTAGTCTGTCATTCATGACTGTCAGGAATCAGGATCTACTCAATGGCATTATATATATATATATATAATTCTCTCTGTGTGAAATGGATGTAGAAAGATTATAAATGAAGATACTGTAGTAAGAATGAGTGCTAATTTATGGTAAAATGTTTACACACATATAACAAAAAGAGCAAAACAAAGACAATATAGTAAGATTATATTTAATTTGGAACACTCCTTGTTAGTTTTGTTGTAGGTTCTCCCCATTTTGTGTATTATAATGTGTTGTCAGTTTCCATCAAGTTGGATCTGACTCATGAGAACCCCATGTACAACTGAACAAAACCACGCACAGTCCTGCATCAGCGTTATGATTGGTAGTACACGCAAGTTATTTGTTGCAGCAACTGTGTGTTTTGAGTGCCATCCAATACAGAGGCTCCTCTTCCAGGGCTATATGGACAATATTCTGTTGTTATCCGCAGTCTTTTCCTGGCTAATTTTCAAAAATGAATCACCAGGACTTTCTTTCTAGTCTTAGTACAGAAGCTTGGCTGAAACATGATCCTTCTGGTATTTGAAATACCAGTGGCGTACCTTCCAGCTTCATAGCAACATGCAAGTCACCACAGTATGACAAACTGACAGACGGGTGGTGAAAATGTCATTACTCCTGTTAAACATTGTTAATAGTAAATGGTTGATGGATGTTTCAAACATATCCTCATGGCAAAATAAAAGGTTAGCAAGTGCATTCTAAGCTTGAAAACTGTTACTTGTCATGAACCCAAGTCTGAAGAAAATTTTTGAGGTGACAGAAACCTATTTTGGGAGTCATAAGTCCTGCATTCAAGTCCTGCCAAACAAACAAACTAAATGGCCTAAATCCAATCGCTTTGCCTTTTGGGTCTTCATATCATCTATGAAATGAGGGATTTGGACAAGATTACCACTAAGGACGATTCCACTTACAAAAGTCTCTGCTTTATGATTAGCTAAGGTCTGTGAGGACAACAGTGACAGGGTAGGGAAGGTAGCCGACACGGAGCTAGTGTGTCTTTTTTCCAGAGGCAAATTATGGGATCCTTGTTTCACAAACCTCCTTGAAAGCCTATGAAAGGAAATGTGCTACATAAATATCTGGTCATCAAAGGAAAGGTTTGCTGCTAAAATACAACCTGTATGCACATGGTGATGCAGGCATGTAAATCATGCCCACAATGAGTCATACCCACAATGCCACCCTGCACCCTGACATGACTAACACATCTTTCTCCAGTCCTTATGTGAAGCTACATTATGGTTTTGGCAGTTAAGCTGATTGATATTTGGATTTATCTTTTCAATATTTCTCTAAAATAGTTGTTTAACCTGTTCTAATCTGTTGATAAGTAGAAGTTGAAAACAGTTTCCAATAAGTAAACTGAAATGCTTCTTTGATTTATTACCAAGAGTTGGAAGGAATTGAATTTAAAATATAAAAGTATCTTTTTGAATATATTGCATAAAAAGAATACTGAAATTGATCCAGTATATAACAGTATTAATATTTCATTCAAATTAATGATTTGGAATATTAATTCCCTATAGAAACTGCCTGACGATAAGACTGAATGGCTACCTGCACTTACTAACAGTCTGTAGTGCTAGCAAGTATGAAAGGAGCCTTGGTGGTGCAATGGTTAAGCTCCGAGCTACTAACCAAAAGGTCAGAGGTTCAAAATCTACCAGCAGTTCCACAAGAGAATATACCTGACGATCTACCCCTGTAAAGAATACAGACTCAGAAACTGCACGGAGCAGCCATACAGGATTGCTATAAGCAGGATTTGACTCCATGGCACAAATTGATCTTTTCTTAATTATCTTCAAAATGAGCTAGTGCCTACTTATCACAAGAAGATTTGCCTTTTTGTTTAAAGTTTATGTGTGGATTTTTTCGACTCCATTTCCTTTCTTAGCTCTCAAGGTATACATTCATTTTCATCTTGGGGGAAGGAAGATTGTCCCCAAATACAAGCAGGGGCTATGCTCAACAACAAATACTTTGTGCTGCCAACATCTGTGCAGAAAATATAAATGGAATATAAATGTAAAAAGAGAGATTCTGCCATAAAATTCACTAAACTCCAACTTTCCTACTCTAAGCATTACTTACAGTAGAATATGCCACCTAAGACAGATTTTTAGCTGCCAATGAGTACAAATGTGACTTGATTTCTATTTGCCTTACATATACTCAGACCTTAAATGAGTCAAGTTCAACACTTTTGAAGCAAAAATTTTCCAGGAATTCAGAAAGTGTGAAAGTTCTATGCAACAACTAAGAAATGTTATGTCCTGAAAAACAGGCTGATCACATTACCTCTCTTCTCTTCTCATTGGGAAAATAAGTGAACCAGCTTGAACTCCTCCTGAGGATTGTATTATTTGAGGAATATATGCAAGCTCATTAGTATGAGGAAAACCAAGTTTAAATTTAACTGTTTAAAATTAAGAAGAAAATGCATAGACTAATCAATTTGCATAATATAGTTTTTCTGTGCCGCACTGAATTCTAGTTGCTGAGTGGAGTAATTTATATTTTTATTCATATATGAATATATGCTACCAAAAATGTATTATTTTCTGAAACTTTGATATTATAATTCTGCAGTAATAAGGAGTAAATAATCAGATTTTTTCCTATGAAAGCAATTTCCCTTAATATATTTGGAATCGAACTAAATGCATATTTCCAATGTGTCCCTTTGATCTGAAAAGATGATTTCTTTCATCTGAACCGTTCAAGTTAATGAAGTCAATTTTGCAAAAATGCATCTCTTCTTATTTTTGCTCACCTGTAAGGAATAAAATGGGCTTCTTAACATTTGCTTAAAATTTTACTTTCTCTTAAGCATATGAGATACATTATTGGATCTGGAATTAATATTAGTGAAATGGTGATGGTGGTGGGTGTGTGCCGTCAAGCCAGTTTCGAATCAGAGGGAGCCTGTATAGAATTTTCAAAGCTATAAATCTTTACAAGAGCGGAAAGCTTCGTGCTTCTTCCACAAAGCAACTGGCAAATTACTGAAGTAACCACTTTAAATTCTTTGTGAAAGCAAGAATAAAAATAAAATATAGCTGATGATTTCCTTGGTTCTTCCAAAACTATATTTCAAAAACTGTGTTGCATATCATATAGTGGGAAGCACAACTGTTCATCCAATAAACAGTCAGTGAGCAGCTTCTGTTAATGTATTTGTTCCCTCATTTGTCCTACAAACAAAAACAGTTTTCAAGTATCTACGATGTGTCAGTAATTGTGTTGGGCATGAAGAAGGCATCAGTGAATGATATCTACTTGTCCCCTGCCTTCATGGGGTTGTTCTGTCTAGCATATGGTTGTTGTTACCTCCAATTTTGGTGCCATGTTCTTCTCCACATAGTCCACTTTCGTGGATTATGTGCTCAGTGTACAAATTGAATGTTGTTGTTGTTATGTGCCGTGGAATTGGTTCCAAATCATAGCGACCCTGTACAGGGTTTCTGAGGCTATAAATCTTTAAGGGAGCAGAAAGCCTTATCTCTCTCCCGCGGAACGGCTGGTAGTTTCGAACTGATGACTTTGCAGTTCATAGCCCGATTCGTAACCACTACGCTGCCAGAGCGCCTTACAAATTGAATAAGTATGGTGAAATCATACAACACCGATGTACACCTTTCAGTATCCCTTTGTTCTGTTTACACCTCTGCCTTTTTGGCTATGTACAGTTCCGCATAAGCACAATGAAGTGTTTCGAAATACCCATTCTTCCCAATGTTGTCCATAGTTGTCCTGATCCACAGTTGAGTGCCTTACGTAGTCAATAAAACACAAATAAGCAACTTTCTGGTATTCTCTGCTTACAGCCAAGATCCATGTGATATCTCATGTTTCATTTCCTCCAGTTTGAATTTCTGGCAACTCAGTGTTGATATACTACTGTAAATGTTTTTTAATTATCTTCAAAATTTTACTTGCGTGTGATATCAATGATATTGTTCTATCATTTCCACATTCCATTGGGTCACCTTTCTTTGAAATGAGTACAAATATCATTCTCTTCCAGGCAGTTGGCCAGGTAGCTGTCTTCCATATTTCTTGTCATAAACTAGTGAGTGCTTCCAGTATTGCATCAGTTTGTTGAAACATTTTAATATTTAGTCCCTCAATTCCTGGGGCCTTGAATATATATATATATATATATATATATAGTCTTCAGTGGAGCTTGAACTTCTTACTTCAATACTGCCAGTTCTTGGTCATTCATGTATTGCTGCCTGAAATGGTTTAATATCAACCAATTCTTTTTCTCTTTTTGCTACTGTCCTCTGTGTATTCTTTCCATCTTCTTTGGATGCTTTCCACATCATTCAATATTTTGTCCATTGTTGTTGCTGTTGTTAAATACTGTCGAGTCGGTTCCGACCCATAGCAACCCTGTATTGGGGTTTCTGAGGAGCAGTTGGTGA
The DNA here is from genome assembly GCF_000296735.1 of Chrysochloris asiatica. Classification (NCBI taxonomy): domain Eukaryota; kingdom Metazoa; phylum Chordata; class Mammalia; order Afrosoricida; family Chrysochloridae; genus Chrysochloris; species Chrysochloris asiatica. The sequence continues at coordinate 19,689,310 of NW_006408519.1, read as the reverse complement.
GCTTGAACCACCGACCTTGCAGTTCAGACGGCTTTCAGTCTGGTGCATTAACCCACAGCGCCACACCAGGACTCCATTTTGTCCATGGAACAAGTTGAGGTTTGAATTTTTTCTCCTGTTCTTTCAGCTTGAGAAATGCTAAGTAGGTTCTTCCCTTTTGGCTTTCTAACTCCAGGTCATTGCACATTTTCTTATAATACTTTAATGTGTCTTCTCCAGCTGACCTTTGAACTTTTCCATTCAGCTCTTTAATTTAATCATTTCTTCCATTGGCTTTAGCTATTCTACATTCAATAAAAAGTTTCTAAGTCTCTTCTGACATCCGTTTTGATCATTTCTTTCTTCCATATCTTTTTAATGACAATTTGCTTTCTTCATGTATGATGTTCTTGACGCTATCCCACAATTCCAGAGGAGTCTCCAGTCACTTAGTGCATTAAATCTGTTCCTGACATGGTCTCTAAATTCAGGTGGGATATTCCCAATGCTATATTTTGGTTCTCTTATTCTTGTTGCTAAGTGCCGTCAAGTCAGTTCCAACTCATAGTGACTCTATATAGGGTTTCTGAGGTGCAGCTGGTGAGTTTGAACTGCTGACCTTGTGGTTCACAGTCCAGTGCTTATCCTACATTGTCACACCAGGAGTCATTGGTTCTCTTGGACTTGTTTTAAATTAATTCAACTTCAGCTTGAATTTGCTTATGAACTTTGTTTTGGCTGATGATCGTGAATTTCTCCATAGTGTCTTCCCACAGATATAGTCACTTTGATTCTTATGTATTCCACCTGGTGAGGTCCATGTGTATTGTTGTTGTTGTTGTTGTTAAGTGCCATTGAGATGGTTCTGAGTTATAGTGACCCTATACAAGGTTTCTGAGAAATAGCTGGTAAGTTTGAATTGCCAATCTTATGATTAGTATTCCAGTGCTTATCCTATAAAATCACAGCATGACTCCACCAGTTATGTCTTTGGAAAGAAACAAGCATTTACAATGAATAAGTCATTGGTCCTGCAAATTTTTACCATGTAGTCTCCGGCATCATTTCTAACACCAAGATCATATTTTCCAACTACTGATATCTCCTCTATTTTTAACTTTCATATCCCTATCACCAATATTTATCAATGCATCTTGATTGCATATTTGATCCATTTCAGACTGAAGATGTTGCTAGAATTCTTCAGTTTCTTCCTCACTGGCTTTGGTGGTTGGTATGTAAATCTGAATAATAGTTGTATTAACTGGTCTTCCTTTTATATGTATAAATATTATCCTATCACAGACAGCATTGTTTTTCAAGATAGGTCTTGAAATGTT
>NW_006408519.1:19682812-19687891 GCF_000296735.1 Chrysochloris asiatica | reverse complement strand
AGTGCTTATCCTACAGAGCCACACCAGGACTCCTAATTTAGAATGTTGTTGTTAAGTGCCATCGGTCAGTTCCAGCTCTGTAGTGACCCTGTATGGGGTTTGCACAGAGCAGCTGCTGTGTTTGAACCGCTGTCCAGTGTTGATCCTACAGTGCCAACCAAAAGTCCTAATTTAGAATTGTCATCAATTAATGAGAATTGTTCTTTATTTTTATAATAAACTGATGAAACTTTGCAGTCTAATTTAAATTCCCAAATTATTTTAAATGCCTTTAGAGATTCATCAGAATCTACTTTGTTTTGTTTCCTAAAGGATAGCAGGCAAAAAAGCCTTCTGGTAACCCTGCTTTTGATTAAGGTGGTCTCCTAGTTCATAGTCTCACTTTTAAGTTTCTTAAGCGTATCACTAAAGAGTGACTGTAATACTCCAAAAAGATCTGAAGTGCTGAAAGAAACACTGCTGTCATGTTAGTTCCAACTCATATTGACCTTACATAGGGTTTCCAATGAGTGGCTGGTGGGCTTGAACTACCAACCTTGTAGTTAGTAGTCCAGTGCTTATCCTACAGTGCTGCACCAGGACTCAAACATATTATTAGTTTTCTAGGGGAAAGTGAATTCCTTCACACAAAATATCCACATTTCAAACAAATTACAGAAGCCTTTATATTTATAGAAGCATGTATTTCACCCTGGTGGCATTGTGGGTTAGGCATGGGCTGCTAATTGCAAAGTTGGAGGCTCAAATTCACGGCAGCTCCAACAAGAGAAAGATGAGTTTGTTTGTTCCTTAAAGATTTGCAGTGTAAGAAATTCTACATAGGGTCTCTGTGAGTTGGAATGACTCAACGGCAGCGGATTTAGTTATGTGTTGAACCAAGTTGTACTTCTCAACATTTTAGTTAAATTTCATATGTTTACTCAAGGATCTCACTTAACAACAACAACAACTCAAGGATCTTTGATATCAACACACCAAACCAAAAACCCAAACTCATTGGGGTCAAGTTGATTCCAACTCATAGACCAGCCTCTCAGGTGGAGTACAACTTCCCATAGGGTTTCCAAGACTGCAATCTTTACAGAAGCAGACTGTCCCATCTGTCTCCTACAAAGTGGCTAGTGGACTTGAACTAGAAACCCTTAGGGTTATTAGCCAAGTGCTTAACCACTTAGCCACCAGGGCTCCTTGCATTAAACACACAAGGAGTTAAAATTTATTTTCTTCCTAATATATTCTAGGAGTCCTGGTGTGGCACTGTAGGATAAGCACTGGACTGCTAATCTCAAGATAGGTGGTTCAAACCCACTCCTTGGAAACGTTATATAGGATTGCTATGAGTCAGAACCAGCTCCAAGGCACTTAACAATAATAGCAACAACATGTATTCTAAGAGTATCATTTTAGTTTCTCTGGGGAATTTTTCATTGACATTTCAGAGTATCTGTCATGAGAGTTTACATTTCTCAGTGTGTTTAGTGCTTTTCAATTTAATCCCTAGCAATTTTGTCACCAGAAAATAGCCATATTCACAACAGCCTGCTTTGGGATTAAATCACGTGTCAGAGACTCAACACATGTGATTCTTTTGGGCTCCACTGGTTTTGACTGGATCTGTAAAGAACTGACAGAATATAGGTGCCAACATTAGTTTCATTCACCTAAAGATACATGAGGGAGGAGGGGGATGGGTCAGAAAATCAACATAAAACAGAGTGCTTAGGATTATACAATTTTTGTTTAGAAAAAAATTAAAGAAAAAAAATGTAATATATTTAAGTTTGTAAGGAGATTGGAAATGATTTTTTCTATATTTTCTGAAATGCTCAAATTATTTTTATAAGAATATAATTATTAAAAGCCAATAGTTTCCATTTGGAGGAAAAAATGATACATTCAGCTTTTTTGTTTGTTTGTTTGTTTGTTTGTTTAATGGAAAAGAAAACCATTATGTACCAAACTTAAAGATTTACTTATAAAAAGCCATGTTGAGCAGGAAGCAACCTCTGTTTTGTTCTCATGTTTCAAGTTTTAAATGTAACTTATGTAGATCTGAGTTCTATTACGCATATAAATATTTAACTAATACTCTAATGGGTCCTACATAATGGTTTTACAGATTTCGGTTTGCTTATATTGCTCTTATTGTTGTTATGTGCCATCAAGTTGTTTTCAACCCACAGCGACCCTGTGCAAGGATTCCGAGGAGCTATTGGTGGATTTTAATTGCCCACCATGCAGTTAACAGTCCAGTGCTTATCCTACAGCACCACACCAGGACTCCAGTTTCTTCTGAATTCATTACCGTTAGGACAATAAGTAAACTTACTTGTTGTTGTTAAGTGCCTTTGAATCAGTTCTGATTCATAGCCACCCTGTGTAGGGTTTCCAAGGAGCAGCTGGTGAATTTGAACTGCCGACCAAGCAGTTCAAACCGACTTTGCATTCCAGTGATTACCCTACAGCGCCACACCAGGACTCCAAACTTACTTATAAGGCATTTATAATGATTTACTTATAGAGCGATGGTAATGACTTCAGAATACATACTTTTCTTCACAACTTGAAAGAAGTTTCTGCACCATTAATTGATATGTGCAGAAAACAGACTCCAATTTCCTGGCCACTTACAGGCATCTTAACATTTACTGAAGTTAAAAATATTCCTAAATTAATCCATTTCCATCATTTTGTATACTCCTCCTATTTTTCCGCCCACTTTTTATTATCTTTCTCAACTCCCTGGTATTGTTGAGCAGTCCTCTAAGAAGGCATTTGGATTAAATGGAAAGAAATTCAGGTTAGACTACTTGAATTTGAGTCATACCTCTGTCACTTACCAACCTTGAGGATCACCTTTCATGTAATTTTCTCAGGTTCCTCATCTTCAAAACAGGGACAATACCACTTTACCTTAAATGCCACACTGCGTGGTTATGAGAATCAAATCATAGGGTATATGTAACTATACAGTAGTGTATAAGGAAATGGTATCACTATAACTATTAATATTATTTTTATTGGGCTGAGAAAAGTTGAGGTCATTCTTTAGTTTTCTTTATCTCAGACCATAAAAGATAAAGCAATAGGAAATTGGGGATTGAGGTTCTAGAACATAGGCAGGTGGTTATGTGCCCTGAAGTTGGTTCTGACTCATAGCGACCCTGTACAGGGTTTCCAAGACTTTAAATCTTTACGGGAGCAGAAAGCTTCTTCTTTCTCCCACGGAACAGCTGGTAGTTTCAAACTGCTGACCTTGAGGTTTGCAACCCGATTTGTAACCACTACACTGCCAGAGATGCTTGAGAGACATGGTTAGGTTCTAATTAATTAGAATGCAGAATCTTTAAGCACCTGGCCATTAACTTAGAGATGAGAATGAATACAAATCCCTAGCTTTCTGTTTTGGGCACCTAGGTGAACGGTGGTTTCTTAAGGCTGGAAGAAGATAGATTACAGAAAGTTAGATGACTCATTTGAAGCATATGGCTTTTAAGGTGCCTGTGAGACACTCAATTGTTGATGACAAGTAGGCATTTGAAAACATGATCTAGAGCTCAGAAAAGAGGTCTGAACTAGAGATATAAATTTCAGATTTGCTATTATGGATCGTAATTGAAGCCATGTGAGTACCGGAGCTTGCCTAAGAAGAATGTGAGTAGGATAGAGTTCTAAGAAACGAGTATCTAAGAGTCAGATAAATAAGGTAGAGTCAGGGGAAAATGGCGTTGAGAAAAGTAGACTGACTGTTAAAAAGTAAACAAAGAAAGGCGTGCAAAGCAAAAAGAGTTTGGAGGAGAATCAAGTGATTGAATTCTGCTGAGAGGTCAATTAAGGTATGTACTGTGTATGCAACACTGCACTGAGCACTCTGAGGTCTATGGAAATGACCAGTGCGTGGACCTCACCTCTACAGAGCTAACTAACCATTAGGAAAAATGGGTATGTTATTAACTCCAAAGTAGAATACCATAAATTAGAGGCAGGAACTTTGGAGAATAAGGGGAGAAAGATACCACTGACTAAATGGACTAACAAAATTGGTTTGATGAATTGCAGACAATTTTTTTTTTTTTTGGTATGAATTTTAAACGTATTCAGTTTAACAACTATATTTTTAAAAAATCCTAGTCTCCTTCATGTATGTGTTGTTTGGCTGGCACTAAGCATCTATGTCTGACAAAGAAGAAAGGAATTATTTCCTGTTCAGGGATCTGAAAGTATTTGACCCTGGTCCAATAACTCAGTTACATACTAGCTTATTCAGGAAAGAGTTTCTGCATCCGTTTCGTCTAGTATTGGCTTTGTCCCATCCCGGCCACTTCATAGAGATCAAGGAATTTGGCCTTGAATTGGACCTTAAGGCAAAGGAAGACATTGTTCTTTCTTCGTAAGGGTGACAAAATGGCCCATCTGTTGAAATGCTCAGCAATAGCTGGGACAAATGTCATAGACAATTAGTAATCTGAAATTGGAGATAATTTGGACACAGTCTAATTTAGTTATTACTTCAATTATTATTATTAATTTAAATTATTTCCAAATATTTATAAATTACATATACAAGTATTATAAATTGCTCCCAAATATTTACACATTATTTATGCACACACATATATATATACATATTCAAGTATTCTTTATTTCAGTAAAATCTTACAGTTCAGATTTGAGACTTAAAAAGGAAATAAATCAGATTGTTGTCTTTAGTAAAAGAATCAGACTGTTCTTTTTAGTTAAGGTATTATATTGCCAATTTCCTTTAAATAATCAATGCCCCATAAACTTAATATTCATATTCATTACCAGAATTTCTAGCATTATCTATGTTTTGTTTATTTGTTTTTATTGTTCTAGAAATACCTCTGTTGTATGAGTAGTTTTTAATGTTTTAGAATAGAAAATGCCTCATGATGATAAACAATGATTGCAGTTTATTAAAACTATTTAATTTAGGATGTGGTTGTGGTTTAGTGCTGTCGAGTCGGTTCCGACTCATAGTAACCCTGTATAGCATTTCCAAGGCGCAACTAATGAATTTGAACCGCCAATCTTGTGGTTCAAATCGACCTTGCAGTC
>NW_006408519.1:19681560-19682712 GCF_000296735.1 Chrysochloris asiatica | reverse complement strand
TTTTTTTTTTCTCATTTTGAGTTATTCTCCCTTAGCAAATGAAGAGCTCAAAAGCTTGACTCTATCAACTTTGAGGACACAACTCTTCCTCAGTCATATTTTGAGTGCCTTCCAACCTGAAGGATTCACCTTCCAGCACTATATCTGATGCTGTATCCCTGAGGGTTCAGGGACTAATCCCTCAGAAGTGGACTGCCTATTTCTTCTTCCTAGTCTGTTCTTAGTCAGGAACCTCCACTGAAAGCTGTCCACTATGGCTGACCCTGATGGTATTTGCAACACCAGTAGCATAGCTTCCAGCATCACAGCAACACACAAGCCACCAGAGTAAGATAAACTGACAGATGTGTGGAGCCTGTCTAGCATAGGCAGGATCATATCAATTAGTTAAGTGTGTGATGAGTGTTATAAAAGGCAAAAGGTTGTGAGGACTATCGTAAAAGAGAAACCAAAGTTGCCTTGAGAACTTGTAACATGTCTACCTCAACTAAAGGCACAGACAAAAGACGTCTGTGATGAGGTGCCCTGCAACCTAAGAAGGAAGGAATGTGTAAAGTCAGCATTCGATTACAAGTAGAGAAATAGTAAAGACAAGAATATAACAATGGGTGAAAAGTTTTGAATCTTGTGGAATTTTAGAGTATTTGAAGAGCAGGAAGATCAAAGTGGGGAACAAGAACAGCCTGATAAAAGAAGCACTTATAGGACATCATGCAAATTTTGCATTTTATTCCAAATGTAATGGAAACCTGGAAACCATGTTAAACAGGGTTTTGTAAGAAGATTGTTTAGGATGAGTTTGAAGAACCATTTTAATGGAGACAAGAATAGAAGCAGAGAGACTCTTCTAAAGTTCTTGCAATAGTCGAATGAGCCCTGGAGGAACAAAAGGCTAAGTGCTTGGGTGTTAACTGAGAGACTGACAGTCTGAAGCCACCCAGTAGCTCCTTGGGATAAATACCTGGCAATGTACTTTCATAAAGATTACAGCCACGAAAACCCTTTGGGGCAGTTCTACACTGTCACATGAGGACACTTTGAGTCAAAGTCAACTTGATGACATCTGACAGCTACAACAAAGTAATGGCTTGGAGTAAGGATGTGGCTACAGAGATTGAGAGACATGGCTGGTGGCGGTGGTGGTTGTATGCC
>NW_006408519.1:19680616-19681370 GCF_000296735.1 Chrysochloris asiatica | reverse complement strand
CTGAGAAAAGTTGAGGTCATTCTTTAGTTTTCTTTATCTCAGACCATAAAAGATAAAGCAATAGGAAATTGGGGATTGAGGTTCTAGAACATAGGTAGGTGGTTATGTGCCCTGAAGTTGGTTCTGACTCATAGCGACCCTGTACAGGGTTTCCAAGACTTTAAATCTTTACCGGATCAGAAAGCCTCATCCTTCTCCCATCAGCTGGTAGTTTCGAACTGCTGACCTTAAGGTTTACAGCCCAAGTCGTAACTACTACACCACCAAAGCTCCTTAGAACATAGGTAGAGGAGGTCACAATTGTGTAGGCAAAAAAGACATTGAAGTTTGGAAAGAAACATGATATAAGGTAATATGAATGCATGTGAATATAGGTATAAAAAATTGATTTGCACACTAAATAGATTCATACATATTCCCCCTTGGCTATGACAATTACAGAGTTGTTTCCTGTAGTTTCGCTCAAAAACCTATTGCCTAACTCAATTTCTTGCTTTATCTGTGTCTTAATTTTGGAAATGGAGCTAATAATATCAAAGTACAGCAGATTATGTGAGTACTGTTTTGTGTCATTAATGAATGACATAGTCTTATAGCCTTTTCAATCGATTCAGCCAACAAATACCAATTGGTGAGTGACTCTGTGTAAGACTACGCTAGGCACTAAAATACATAAGATGTTGTCTCTGGACAAACTTATTTTGGAAAGTCCATGACATGGTGCACAAATGAATATGAAAAACACACACACACA
>NW_006408519.1:19663398-19680341 GCF_000296735.1 Chrysochloris asiatica | reverse complement strand
AAAAAAAAAGACTATTCACTCATTCATTGACTCAGAATTAATTGTGAGCATATTGTGAGGAAGTCTATGTGAGACCGGATGCATTCAAATGTCCAGGAGATCTGGGCAGAAATGGGGACTTGTCAACAAGGCACGGAATAACCATTTGAAGATTTTAAACCATTTTTGAATGCAGTATAATAGGACTCCTGGTGCGCCATTGGAGGATAAGAACTTGACTGATAACCACAGGTAGACGATGACGATTAAAACCCACCAGTCACTTGTATGTGACCCTATATAGGGTCGCTATGAGTCAGAACTGACTGGGCAGTATTTAACAACAACAACAATATAATATCTAGGGGCAGAGTTTTAAATCTGACAGCAGAGTTCAGAATGAATTGAGGTGATTTTAAATGGCCAGGTGGATACTAAAGACATCTTATGTATGTGAAGCATTTTGTGTATGTTATCTCCTTTATTCTCACAACAGTACCTAGGGCAAAATATTACTACCCCAGTTTTACAGATGAGGAGACGGAAGTTCAGAGAAGTAAAATGACTATTCCCAGCTACTTTGTAGCCCCATCCTTTCTGTTTCATACTGGAAGCCGCTCCAACAGCAAAATCCTCTGACCACCCTCAATACTGAATCAGGTGCTTCTCTTATTTGTTTCCATAGTACCTGTCCTAACTCCTACCACAGGGTTTATTTCAGTGCCTGCCTATTTCATCTCATATCTAAGTACCTATCACAGTGTGTGGCATAATAAGGATCTGGTGAAAGATTGGATGGATTCATTAGGGTTTAATGGATTGCATAGCTTCTTACCAAATTCTTACTGTGAAAAATGAATAAGCAAGATGGAACAATACTACATGGCCAGTACTGAGGGTCAAGAATAAAGGCATCTTCTTTGCTCTTCTTTCAGTTCTCCCTGAACTTCAGTAGAGAGAAGAGTTTAGAAACACAAACCTTAGAGCCAACAAATTACCAGTGAGAGTGTACCTTTGGCCAAGTCTTTAAACACAATATTATAAATGCTTTTAACATTTTTACGCCTTTTGATTCAGAAATGACATTTTCTGGAAACTCCATTAAGGACATAGTTTGAAATGTGGATGTTAACTTAGGCCCAAATTTATTAATTGCAGTTTTATTTAAAAGATCAAATGTATAAACTAGCTAAATGTTCAACAATAGCTGAACAGTTGAGTTAGCTATGGTACTTAAATTATATATGTATATATTGTTGTGAAGTGCCGTTGAGTCAGTTCTGACCCATAGCGACCTTGTATAGGGTTTCCAAGGAGCAGCTGGTGAGCTTGAACTGCCAACCTTGCAGTTCAAACGACTTTGCAGTCTGGTGCATTAACCCACAGCGCCACACCAGGACACACTCTCTCTCTCTCTCTCTCTCTCTCTCTATATATATATATATATATATATAATGAAATAGAACTACAAAAGTTCATGGAAAAATGGAGTTAAAAGATAATGGAATTTTTCTATATAATGTTCGAAGCCCCTTCTTGTATGTGTGTGTGTATGATGTGATTAGAAATATGAGATCACCTTCATTTTAAAGACATAATAATTTTGTAACTAAAAATCAATCTAACAGTTCGTTTCTATTTTAATTATGCTTGAAGTGAACGGGTTCAGTGTAGCCTTGTTTAGTATTGTATATGAAGGTAGCCAAATGGCTGGAGTCCATTTTCTCTAAATGTTTCTCTGTGGCACTGAGGACTGAGCCATGGGATCACTTTGTAATGCCCTTCCCCTTCATCATCACATCCTTCTATAAATTATCTGATCCTTGGTTGATGTCATGAAACTTTAGGTGATGGAGATCAGCAGTGTTATGTATCTCTCTCAGACAAAAGTCTTTGTGGGAAGGATGATTTGCTAAAGGGATAGCTTGGACTCTTAGAGCAACAACCAAGAAAATAGACTCTTAAGCCTCAATGCATGCACATTACAGTTTGCATTTAACTCCCAACTTAAAGGTTGGTACTTTAAACCCATCGAACAGTGCCTCAAAAGAAAAGTCTTACCATCTGTTTCTGTAAGAATTATAGGGTCCAGAGTAAACCCTCTGAAGCAGTTCTACTATGTACCACACGGAGTTGCCCTGAGTCTCCAACTTGACGATTACAGGTTTGGCTGTTTTCTGATGTTGTCACATTCATATAGATGCCTCTGAGAGGTAAGCTGGAAGCTTGGAAAACAAAATCAGCTGATAGGGATAAAGAGTGAGAAACCCACAGTTTACAATGGCTGCAGATCATAAAGCAAGACCCAGCCCTTGGTAGCAAGACCAATCAAAGGATTTCTATAAGATTTTAGATTTTACCACATTGTCCCAGGCAGTAGAATAGGTTCAGTGAGTTCTTTTATCCACCTACTTAGGAATCCTTCTTCTTTTTTTTTTTTTTTTAAATCTAAGTAGCAAATGTTAGCTGTACAGCTGGGATCCAGATCTTCCCAATTGGGATCAACAGTGGAGAACACTGACAATGAAACTGCACAGGTTAGGAAGGGCCTGCAGTGGATCTGTACTTACTGGAGTGAAATTGAACTTCCTTTTTAGTCCCCCTTTTGTGGGCATGCACCAGTTTGGAGGCAGCATTGGGGGAAGTCAGCTCCTGGAAACAGATATCTAAAAGGGGATTCCCCTGTCATTCCTATTGAAAATATTAGCATAATTCCTCAAGCACAGACTCTCTAAGATACCTTGAGTTATTTATTAATATTTAAAGAGGTTATTTGGCATGAAGCATGGAGTATAATTCTTAAAAGGAGCTGACAGCAGAATACATTTGCTAACTAGAAAGACATGTCTAAACTTTGCCAAAAGAAATACTGTGTGCAACAAGCACTCTTGGTGGGGAGGGTTGTTTGCTCTGTCTGTGTGTGTGTGTGTGTGACTTTTTGTTTCTGTTCAAGATCCACTTATACATCTGACCCTTGTGGTTGGTCTTGAACTAATTTTTTATTGAAATACTAATGATAAAGGAAAGAAAGACTTTCAATGACCCTGAAAACTTATCACCCATCTGCTCCTGGGGCAATCTCTTCTCTTAATTTAGAATTAATAAGACCACCCCTACTATCCTCACATTTAACTTGTTTATATTTTGCTCATTTTCCTCAGTTTAATGAGGTGGTGAATAAATGAGCTTTACAAGGAAAAGGGGACTTCGGGACTAAAGACTGAAGTTCTCTGTTAATTCATACACCAGGTAGGGTACAAACAGGCAAAATGCAAATCTGTCTGTCAGTAATCAAAAATTTGGCCTAGGGGAGAACTCAGTTAAGTGAAGGTAGTTAATTTTTCCTGCCTGCCTCTTCATTCCTAGGTCTCCTCAGAAGGGGAATTAGAGTGCTAGTTACTGATTTCTTTCTTCCTTCAGACCACTGACTAACATATTTTAACTTGTTTCTCTTGCACATTTCATAATACCAACGTTTTCAGCATGCAATGCAAATGTTACCCTTTGGTGATAGGCAGTAAATATCAATCACCATCCAATATAATTATTTCAAAATACTCAAAGAGCTATCAGAGTTATTAAAGCTACTGCCATCATCAAGTTGATTCCAACTCATAGCACCCTACAGGTCAAAGAAGAGCTATTCCAGAAGCTAGAGTTTAATTTTGGTAGTAAAGATGGTGACTATAAAAGCCAAGATGGTGGTTACATTTGAAGGGGGAGAGGGGCTGTGATGGAGGTGGATGAATGAGGGGCTTCTGCCCCACTGGCAAAGTTCAATTTTGTAACCTGGGTAGTAGATCTATCATGTGTGTTCACCTCTCAACAGTCCATCATTGTTGGCTGTTGCTGATTAGATTCCGACTCATAGCAACTCTATATGACAGAAGGAAATTGCCCCGTTGGGTTTTCCAGGCTGTAATCTTTATGGATCTATAATGCCAAGGCTTTCCTTCTGTGATGGATTCAAATCCTTGGTCAACAGCCAAACATTTAGCCATTTGATCTTTCAATAGTTCAATAGGTCGTTTCTTTTAACTGGAATTCAGGATAGTCATTACCAGTGGCATGGAGAAGGGACTAAAGTGGACATCACAGGTACATCAGGGACACTGTTATTGTACTCTTTCTTGGTATGTGTCATAGTTACATGAGTGTATGCAGTTTGTAACACCTTCCAACTGAACACTTATGTGCAGTTATACAAATTATATTTCAATCAAAATATAAAATTTCAAACCTAGGTTTCTCCAACATACCTGCAAAACATATATTGAATGAAGATTTCACCCCAATTCTGTTACTACCTCCTATAAATCCCTTAGTGATTATAAAAAAGAAGAAGAAAATCCCTCCCATATTCCTGAAATTTTCAGTGGAAAAGTTTAGCTAACTAAACTAATAATATAAACTTTCTTAATGTGGAGGAACAGAGATGGAGGAAGAAATTTAGAAGGTAGATTTCGAGAAAAACAGTTTATATGGAGAATGCCATAAGACTTCCAGAGGCTACAACTTTCCATAAATAGAAAACAACACTCAGAAATTCAAGGCAGTAGGTCAAAATAAATATATAGTAGCTTTTCAAACTTTGACCTTATATGTGTTAGGATAACCAAACAGCACTCAATGAAAGTGTTTTGATTTGTTTCTCAGTCTGATGATAGAATTTTTGTTTCTTTTTACTGGATTATAAAGTCCTATTAGGATGGAAGCCAACAGAAAAATTTTAGTAGCAGAATAAATTTATTATTATTTTTAATTCATTGAAGATGGGCCACATTGAAAGGCAGACTCCATTTGGGATGTAATCTAATCTTGTTAATAGATAATCAACAGAAGTGAATCGTTCTTGAAGGTAATAGAGGTGGAGCAGGTTTGAACGGTTGACAGTCTGCCTTTTTTTTTTTTTTTTTACATGTCCATACAAAGAGGAACAAGTCTTCTAAAATATGGTATTGCTGTAGAATCAAGTAAGCAGATTAGAAGCCATGATGTTCTGATTTTCCCCCCTCCAGGCTTTGGCATGATGCTTTTTTAAAATGGGTCTGTAAAAAACAGATGTACAGTGTTGGGAATCCTAGCTGGAAAAGGCACAACTGCAAGAGAATGCTGTTAAAGGTGAAGTGAGTGGATGCAAGACTGTCGGAATGATAACAATAAAGGGAGTGTGAAGGCTTTCCTTGGCGTCATGAAAATGAACGTGGGCAGACTGCCTTTACTCATCACCCAAACTAACAAAAAGAAAGGGCAAGGATTTCTTAGTGACAAGAAGAAGGTGCTCTTTCTCTAAACCAGGATTACCATGTAGTTCCTCAAGAAAAGCCCGGGTGAAGGTAAAGGAAATACAGTTTAGTGTAACATCTCTTAATTATTTACAGATGTTTATGAAACTCCTAGTTGTCTCATCTGTTCAGCAGGGGGGCAAGCATAAATGGAAAAGCAGGGATTGTATCCCTCTGTCTGCTATCAATTAAATCATCAAAACAAAATTATCATTCAAATTACAATGTATCATTTCACTTTTAGAATGTATGGGGGGAAAACCATCTATGAAACAGAAATCTGTAAACCATCAAAGCAACAAAGCAACATTAAAGTTCAATGAGCAGTTTGTTCATGCATGTTTTAATCTAGTTAAAAAATGGAAACCATGTTCACGTGGTCAAAATAACACTTGCGTCAAAGAAGTCTTTGAGGTTCAATCCAGTAAGACAGGCAAACGATTTTTGTGAAACCCCAAAATATATTCAAGAAGGGAAAGGGCTCCCTAGAGATCTGAATACGGTGGCATTAGTGGAATTTTAATGTGGGAAAGTATCTAGCAATAAGGCAAGCTTGTTAGAAGGAGAAAATATCAAATGTTCAACTTCTAAATGTGTTCCCTTCGATGATTATGTAATTGGGAGCTGTTTTTTATTTTCTATTAATACTTGAATTCTATTGTTTCCTATCATGCATATGCTAAGCTTGCTTTGTATCAAGTTCTATGTTATTGTGTCTTGCCATGTTAAAGTAATTATCTGTCTCTACAAAAGAGATTTATTACCTTCATGAATCTGACCATACACACATCTTAAATAAATTAATGAACTGACAAACAAAGAGTGCCCCATCACTCTAAGTAGCTGACAACATTTAAAAAGCAGTCACTTTGCAGTGGCAAAAGTTTTAAAGCAATGGGTACTTTTCGAACAGTAAAGGATTTGCTTTTATGAAGAATAATTCAGCAAGTATCCGAACTGAATTGTAAAGTGAATCAAACATTGATGTAACTGCTACTCTTTTTTTCTAGAACACTGTTGTTAACACAAAACCTTGATTTGTTTTCTACTAAAAGACCATGCCACCCTGATGTTCCTCAAGAAAGAGTTCTTCGGGTTGGCTTAACAACTTTATCCAGAACATTCTGACCACTTTCATTTAGTCATTGGAGACCAGATAGTGGCCTTAAAAAAAAAAAAAAAAAAAGACAGTGCTGTTATGCTATTTTATCTAAAATTTAAATTTGAATTATACTTAGGACTGTCAAGTTATCTCTCACTTCCCACAAGAATGGCAATAGGGACTATTTCTCTCTGCTTACTCAATGTTCTTCTTTTGAATTTTTAAGATAATTTAAAAATTAATTAAATAAATAAAACTGAAAAAAACTATTGACTAAAGACTTACTTTGACCTGTAAAAATTTGAAACTTAATTGATCTATAGGCAGATAAACACCAATTTTTCTATTAGTCCGATTTATTGCTAGGGCTACCTTTTCTTCCTAAAACTAGTGAAGGACACGGTTTTCTTTAAAAATTTTGACTCAATAAAATAGCTTAAACATTTTAAACATTCCGCTAATCACAGAGTCCAGAATGTCTCATTTCTGTGTTTAAAAATCATTGTAGGCAGCAGGAGCAGTGTTCATTTTCTGGGCCTCATGAATCACAATTAAAAAAAAAAAAAAAAAGATCCAGACAAGTATGGTCTACTAGGTTTTATATCTGAGCAATTCCCAAGTATTCTTTTTTTCAGTCTGAGCGTTTTTTCTTCCATGGACAGGCTCTGAGGACAGAATCTGAAATTTGAGTCAAGGAGAACTTCTAAAAACAGTAATTCCTCCAGCACATTAATGCTTGCAATGTTTTGTGATTTCCTGAGGACGCCGACAGTCTTTTAGCCTGCCAGGTTACTTTTGAGGGTTTAAAACTGTATTTCGCATATTTCATTGGTCAGACTCACATTTCAGAGACTAACAAACTAGTAAACAAAGTGCTCAGTTCTCCCTCCGCCCACTGACATGTAAATATTACCTTTCCCTAGCCACTTCGCAAAATTTTGAAGGCTTTGCTCTTAGAGATTGCCATGGCCTTCCACGTGTCAGTTTCTGCTGCTTCGTCAGTTTTCTCTCCTCAAATTCAAATCTAAATACTTTGTCATTCACTTGGAAAATAAAACATGTTTAAAACTTTGACTTTAAAACACATGTTAATTTATCTAATTATATAGAACATATTCTTTGCCAGTATTTCTGTTTTATCTTTTTTATGCCTGTACTACTGGAGGTAGAAGACTAAATTTTCAATATTTTTAGGCATTAAAATATGATTAACATTGTGTGCAATTAGAATGGTAAAATCCTCTACAGTAGATAGTACCAACACAATGTATCTGCATTTGTGTTTCAATGTTAGCATCTAATCATCACCACCACCACCGCCATCATCATCACTACTAAAGTTTTCCAAGTATTTGTTGTGTGTGATGCTCTGTGCTAAGTGCTTTATGCAAATTATTCCATTTCTGTACCTAGCAGTTGCTGCCAGGAAAATGACATAAGATAAGCACCTGATCAATAATGTCATAATATGAAAGTTATCTTTTGGGAGCGCGGGAACAGAGAAAAAAAATAGAGGCAAGTAACAAGATTAATGACAAAAAAAGAAAACTTCACCTAATAGCATTGGTCATCATGCTTAATGTTGCTATTGGGGTTCATGGGAACATATTTTAATAATTTTGTTTCCTTGCTCTTTCCATTGCTCAGCAATAAAAGAAATATTGGAGCGAAGGTTAAAAGAAATAACTGCGTTCGGAGAAATTAGGAAATTGGCACCTACTTAAAGTAGAGAAAATAGGATTATTTCCAAATAGAATACTTATGTCTACATTATAACTTTCTCTTTATATGGAGAAGCCTGGGAAAAAAGTGTTTTCTGAATGTTATTTTGAATGAATACCCAACATTTAAACATATACAAAACTGGTTATTACGAGGCCCGTTTTAGAATTGCCATAGGATTTTTCCTCCCAAATAAGTCATTTCTTTACAAAGGAAATACTCCAATGTCAGCAATATATATTTTTTAAACTCTATGCATTTCAATTTCGATTCTGTTGGCTAACTTTAGGAGAAAGACAGCACCTGAAAAACATTCAGCCTTCATTTTATCTTTCATGTCATTTGATATTATTCCATACTCCTTGGAATTCATTTTTATTTTTTATGTTCTTCAACAGATGAAATAATTTTGAATTGAATTGGGTTTAAATTTAACCCTTCTGCAAACAATAAAGCTTTTTAATACTCAACTATTTTCAATGCTGATTTAATATTTTCCAACAAATCATTTCAAAGTGGCAAGGTTATACACAAAATTTTATCACTGAGGATAGTTTTCCTGTTACTAAAATTTTGTGATATAAATCTCACACATAATTTTCTAAGAGTTCTTATGTTTCCTTCTTCCTTGCTTCATTTCTGTTGACCATTTTGTCTCATAATGATACTTCATAAATATTTTTTAATAAAAGGTGCCATGTAGGTGAAAATACAATTTAATTAAATCGTACTCTGCTGAAGAGAGGTGGGTGAACATTAATCCATTCTCATGTCATGTAAGGGGATTGTTCTAGAAGTAAGTTGCTGCAATAAGACTGCATATAAGCACTCTGGCCTCTCTTATTCAAATGCCTAAGAATATATTTCCACTAAGAATACTTTCCAATAAGTCCAGTTTTACGCATGGCTTTTTAATATACAGTGTTTTTGTAATATCTTTTGGATAGACAGCAGCATTCTTTTCAACTTGTAAAAATCTCACAGTAAATATAAATACTCTATTAAATGATCTTCAACAATATTATAATCCTGTCATGTGTCAGAACTTTAACTCCACCTGAACAGCTCATATTTAAAAGGACTGTCATGAGGAAGTTATTTCCCCTTTTTAAAAATTTCAAGTGGATTAATCATGCTTATTTGAATTCTGCAAAGCAGTTGAATCTTTTCTTTAAAAAAAAAAAAAAAGTCATTTAAGAAAAGGTAAAAGAAAATTAAAAAGCTGTTTCTTTAAAATAGAGAAGATCTTTTGGGGCAGTCCTCACCCATTCAAAAGAATGTAGGTGTGGAGAATTAAAGACTGTTTCACCTGGAAAATTAGAGGAGCTAAATCCTTAAATTGTAAGAGCAAATTATGTAAGTTTTTTTTTTTTGCTCTAGCAAAAAAAAACAAAAAAAACAGCATTTGTAAGTCAGACAGTAATGTAAACTACTGGTTTACATTTCAGTAGAAACCAGTTTGCATCTGTGACACATTTTATAATTCTGTGAAGAGTGTCGCTTTTTTGATTAAGCAGCAATACATTAACTGAGGGGGAGGTTGGATACTACAGTTTTTGAGTAGGAGTCATTTTTCCATAAACCAAGTTATGCATCTTTAAGTTGTCTGATGGAGGGAAAACTTAACAGCCAACTGAATTTGCCTACATGCAAACAGCTTTGAGAATAAAATAGTTACCAAAAAAAAAAAAAGGAAATCCAGTCTGCTTGTGGAGAAGCAAGTGTAGCAGTTTTTTCTTCTTCGTCTAATCTTTCCACAGGTCATCAATCATGAATTTTCCCTGGTATGTTGCCTGAGCAGGGAGTGAAATGTGCAGCTGTGGATCTCCCCATAGGAAGGTTTCCATACCTGCACATTTTAATAAGTCATCTAAACACAGACAGAAGGAAAAAAAAACTTTATTTTTTGACCTCATCTGTGATTGTAGCTGACATCAGAGGGTTTCAACTGAATGCATTATGTATTTCAAATGCAACGTCTGCATATTAAAAGCCAGCGATGTGGTTTTAAATTATTGCCACTTTTGAAAGCAGTAATAGTAGTATATATCCTAGAAATGCCTGTAAGTTATCTTTTTGAATCGTCTTTATTTTTGCATCTACAGAAGCACTGTGGCTTTATGTTGCGTACTTACATGTCTCCCTATATCCTCTTTATTTCATAATATTTGGCACTTAAAATTATGAATATTCTCCTCCAGAAAGTATCACTGGCAGGTAAGGCCATATTCTTTTCCATGTTTTTCAAATAATAAAATATTAGGATGTTTATCCTAGGTGCATGAGCAAAATATGCCATAAAGGAAGGCAAGACTTAAAAGCAACCAGTTTCTAATTAATTTCTTAAATAATTCTTTGTCACTGCTTCTGAAACTGGTCCAATGCTTCAAACTGATTCTGTAGTTTTCCACTAAAAATCTGATGGCATATTCATAATTTGCCTTCAAAAGGCTGACACACTTTTAAAAATGGAAAGTGGAAATTTTTGGATATATTCTGTTTTACTCAGCAAAAAAAAAATCATTGAACGTTTATTATATGCAAGTACTGTCGTAAGCACAGTGGATTACAAAGGTTATCAAGACATGGTCTTTGCGTTAGGGAGCTTCTGAAATGGAAATAAGGGGTAAACATAGGAGTATGTGGAGAATACCATAATAAAAAGTAAAGATGCTGCAGATCATAGAAGGCTTCCTGGAGGAAGGAGCATCCAACTTGAGACTTATATTATTGGTATATCCATACATTCAACATTCTGTCTTGAAAGTTGACAGAGACTAGGTCTTTAGAGGACTATTTATTCACATGAAGAAGCAAGAATTTTCTGCACTGCTTGAGCAAGACTTAGAGAGTATAGTCAAATTTCCAGCTCATTCTAGAATCAGTAAAAAGGGAACCTGCCTTAGGAGGCCATACCTGAAGACAAGTTTTCTGGCTTCAGGGAATGCTGGAGTCCTTCACTGAGATGCTGATAACTAAGCTAAGTGGAATTTCCACACACAGAGTCAGTGATTCAGGCTGGGGAAGTCCTTGGCAAGGTTTAATATGCATGGAAGGGTCCATTTTAAACTGAGGGAGGAGAAAACTTGCTGCAAAGATGCTTGAGATGTCAGGGAAGCAGGAAAATGAAGGACCGCATGGCTCTGCACTGTGTAAATACTCCTTTCCTCTGCCCAGAGGAAGTACATACAGAAATGGAAGGTGCCCTTTCAGAGCTTCTTTGGGGTTCTGGTGACAAAGTAGCACAGATCCAGGGAAAGAGTCATGTCACCCCTGAAACACAAGAGCAGCAGCTACAGGATCAGACACAGATCATATACTGAACTGCAAGGGAGCAAAGTTTTCAAGAAGGGCACTACCATCAATGCCAGGGTCAAAATGGCGTATTCATATGGCTCATATTCAACAAACTCCCCCACAATGTTAATCCTTAAGAAAGGAGTCACGTTATTCTTGAGTACCTGTGGAAATTCCCACATGTGGGAGGTCTGAAGGTGTGGAGGGCAGTGTTAGAGTCATTCCAAGTCTTCCATGAGCCATAGGCATTAATGCAAATATTCTAATCTGTATTCAAAGAAAATTGTTGTTGTTAAGTGCCACTGAGTTGGTTCTGACCCATAGTAAACCTATGTAGGGTTTTCCAGAAACCACAACCTTGTGGTTCAAACCAAACTCATGGTCGAGTGCTTATCCTATAGTGCCACACCACTACTCCAAAGATTTAAGAAACCGAAATTTCAAACACATGACAAACCAAATGCAGAGTAAGGTGCTGGTGACAAGGAGGAAGATAGGAGAGATGATGATTTGGGCATTTGTACAAGCAAAATATGAGATCACTCTGATAAATTCAAGGGGAAATGCCCATCAGGTATTTAGATTTGTATATCTATAGATCTGAGTAAAGATCAAGATATCATGGGAGAGCCATTCATTCTATTTTTGGCTGTTAAAATAATAATAAGGGTTATATTCACGTGGGGAGAATATTTTGAATTAGAACAACTGTGGGATGCAGATAAAATTCCTGAGGACAACAGTGATTGAATGGGGGGTGGGGTGCGGGAGGGGGGAGAAGCCATGAAAGAACAAAGATACCAGAGGACATCCTGGAGGTGTGGGAGCTGAGGGAAGGGAGTGTTACAGGAAAGTGTGTTCAACAAATTCCAGTGCAGCAGGGTTCCAGGAAGATTTATGTCCAATGGATTTGGCAATCATTTTAGTTTGAAAGCTGGAATACTAATTTTGTAAGGAGACTCAAATGCACAGTCTTCTGCTACCTAGCTCATATTACTTTTATAAGTGAAATAGAAATCATTACTGAGTCCAAGGCAAAAATGCAATCCACATTGTTGGTTTTCACCTAGTATTTGATTTTTCTTTCTGGCATTGAAAATTGTAGGATTCCCTAAGATAAGCACCTAAAAAGCCCAGAAGCAACACAGCACCATAGCTATAAGATTCCTTATGAAAAAAATCATTCTGTAAAGGTTCGTTTTCTAGCAGCAATGTAGGCTTAGTTGTAGGTTTTGTGACAGCAAGTGTGAGTTTTGGAGTCAAGCAACTCTCAAGTCAGAGTCCATTAATGTCAGTTACCTTTTCTGTTTTTTACCCCCTCTCTTATTCTCATTTCGCTCCTCTGTAAAATGGAACAAATACTGCCTATGGAGGTGTTGAATAGCTCAAGCAAGACAATGCTGGATGCTGACTCAATAACCCACCATTCCCCAATCCTGTGGGATTGAATTTCTCTTGTGACTATTACAGAAAGTTAAGTATCATTTAAGAAGTCACTTATTTCAGCTTGAAATCATTTAGAAATTATAGTTTAGGTTATTATCAGGGAGGCAACATAATACTTAAGGAAAATTACAAATAGTCAGAGTCTACTTGGATCCACAGTCAACACCTATGGCAACAGCAGTCAAGAAATCAAACAACTTATTGCATTGGGCAAACATGCTGCAAAAGATCTCTTTAAAATGTTAAAAACCAAAGATGTCACTTTAAGGGCTAAAGTACATCTGATTCAAACCATAGTATTTGTAATCACTTCACACTTATGTGAAAAATGGACAATGAATGAGGAAAACTAAAGAAGAATGGATGCATTTGAGTTATGATGTTGGTAAAGAATATTGAAAACGCCATGGATTACC
This sequence comes from Chrysochloris asiatica, assembly GCF_000296735.1. Taxonomy (NCBI): domain Eukaryota; kingdom Metazoa; phylum Chordata; class Mammalia; order Afrosoricida; family Chrysochloridae; genus Chrysochloris; species Chrysochloris asiatica. Next base: position 19,667,094 of record NW_006408519.1, on the reverse strand, counting down.
AGAAGAATAAACAAATCTGTCTTGGATGAAGTCTATAGTAAGATTGCTCCTTAGAAACAAGAATAGCAAGACTTCATCTCCTATACTTTGGACATGTGATCAAGACAGACCAGTTCTGGGAGAAGGGCATGCTTGGTAGAGTAGAAGGTCAGTGAAGAAAGGGAAGAATCTAAAGGAGATAAACTGACACAGTAACTGCAGCCACTGTGAGATGGTGCAGGAGTGAACATTTTTCTTCTGATGTACATAGGGTCACTGTGAATTAGAACCAAGGTAGCATCACCTAATAACAGCAAGAGAAAACTGGATAGAAACTTGAGCTAAATCATTAGGAGAGCAAGAGTGTTTATCTAAGGTATGAGTAGCATACACATTATAGACCAAATTATTTAGTTGGAAGAACAAAAAGTTAATTCCACAAGGAAAGGGATATGCACCGTGCTATATATAGTTCTAGCCTCGACTTTCGTTATTGAAAAATTCACTGGGAAAATTATTGAATGATGCAAAAAGCATCAAGAGAAGATGGAAGGAATACACAAAGTCACTGTATCAAAAGGAAATGGTTAATGTTCAGCCGTTTCAAGAGGTAGCATATGATCAAGAGCCAATGATACTGAAGGAGGAAGTCCAAGGTGCATTGAAGGAATTGGCAAAGAACAAGGCACCAGGAATTGATGGAATACAACTTGAAATCTTTCAAGAAAGTGAGGCGGCACAGGAGGCACCCACTCATCTCTACCAAGAAATTTGGAAGACAACTATCTGGCTGACTGGAAGAGATGCATATTTATGCCCATTCCAAAGAGAGGTGACCCAACAGAATGCAGAAATCATTGGACAACCTCTTTGATATCTCATGAGAGTAAAGTTTTCCTAAAGGTAATACAGAAACTGATACAATCATTCATTGACAGAGAACTTCCAGAGGTTCAAGCTGGATTCAGAAGAGGTCAGGGAACGAGGGATATCATTGATAATGTCCCATGGATCTCGGCTGAAAGTAGAGAATACCAGAAAGATGTTTACCTGTGCTTTATTGATGACGCAAAGGCTTTTGATTGTGTGGATCATGACAAGCTATGAACAACATTGCAAAGTATGAGTATTCTGGAACACTTAATTGTGCTCATGAGGAATCTGCACCTGGACCAAGAAGCAGTTGTTCGAACAGAACATGGGAGCACTGAATGGTTTAAAATTAAGAAACATGTGCAACAAGGTTGTATTCTCTCACCATACTTATTCAACCTGTATGCTGAGCAAACAATCCAAGAAGCTGGGTTATATGTAGAAAAATGTGGCATCAGGATTGGAGGAGGACTCATTCACAACCTGCAATACGCAGATGATACAACCTTGCTTGCTGAAAGTGAAGAGGACTTAAAAAATTTTACTGATGAAGATCAAAGAGCACAGCCTTCAGTATGGATTATATTTCAATGTAAAGAAAACAAATATCCTCACCACTGGACGAATAAACAACATTCTTATCAATGGAGAAAAGATTGAAGTTGTCAAGGACTTCATTCTTCTTGGATCAACTATCAACACTCATGGAAGCAGCATTCAAGAAATCAAGCGATGTATTACATTAGGCAAATCTTCTGAACAAGACCTTTTTAAAGTGTTGAAGAGCAGAGGTGTCAGTTTGAGGACTAAGGTGCGCCTGACCCAAGCCATGGTATTTTCAATAACCTCATATGCATATGTGAAAGTTGGACAGTGAATAAGGAAGACCGTAGAAGAATTGATGCTTTTGAGTTATGGTGTTGGAGGGACCAGTTACTGGAGAAGGGTATCATATTTGGTAAGGTGAAGGGTCAGAGAAAAAGAGGAAGACCCCCAACGAAATGGATTGGCCAAGTGACAGCATCAATGTACTCAAGCGTGGCAACAGTAGTGAGGTTGGCCCAAGATGGGGCAGTGTTAAGTTCTGCTGTGCATAAGGTCGCTATGGGTCATGACCAACTCGATGGCACCTAACAACAACAACAACAACAACAACAACATAGTTTAGCACATAGCAAGTACACTCAAATATTTATATTTACCTTGGTCATTAAAAGTTTTGAATTCTAATTGTAGATCTGACTTCCTGTCTTTCTCTCTCTCTCTCTTTTTTTTAAATCTATAAAATGACAAGTAGGGCCCTTTCTAACTCAAAAACTCTAATAATAAACAGAGTCAAAAAGATAAAAAATTAGGTGTATGAATAAGAACTATTGTTAAGTCAATCCAACTCATAGAGACCCTGTATAGAATTTCTGAGGTTTTAAATCTTTGCAGGGGCAGAAAGCCTCATCTTTCTCCTGTGGAGCAGCTGGTGGGCTCAAACCACAAGCTTTGTGGTTCACAGTCCAGTACTCATCCTACGGAAACACTACACTCCCTAGGAATGAGAATAAGTGGGATCAAATTATTCATACAATCAATTTATATTTTTATTAAGTTGGCACACCTGGCCTGCCATTAATAGTCTATCTACCAATAGATTTTTACTGATCAATTGTTCCAGCGATCATTCGGCATATATTTTTGTGTACCTAGTATGTGCAGTTCAAATCTACCTCAGAAACCCTGTGAAGGGTCGCTATGAGTCAGAACTGACTCGACGGCACTTAACAACAACAACAGTATGTGCCATGCAGTGAGGGAAGGGTAGTGAATAAGGGAGAACCGGGCTTTTCCCTCATAAACATATAGGTCATCTTCTTTTCTATTTCCCTTGTGCCCAATGACATTTCATGGGAGGTGGCTGTCAAGGAGTTCGCCTGCAGTTAGTAACCATGATACAAAATGAATCAAAGTAATCCATTACTAGGTTTAGTCCCATTGCACTGACTTGTCACCAAAAGACAGTGGTTTGCAAGAAGTGAATTAATACTAGGATAATTTCTTCCTGTCAACTCCAGTTGTCAGAGGTACACCAAATAGATTAAAGTCTACCATTATAATATCAGCAACCTGACCAAGTGAGGAGAAAGTATGCAGAAAGGCAGAAGAGTAGAAGTAAATAAAACCACACAGAAGTAGAATCACAAGGCGGTGAAAGAGCAAGGGTGACATAAGTCATGTGGACAGCCAGCTTGGACTGTGTCTGATCCAAAAGAATGTCTTTGCAAGAAACGGGTTTAAATCCCATGGGCTGTTGAATGTTTAGTTGTATTTCCTGGTGTCTGGTGATAACCCCTTACATACATTCCAGGAAGATATCCATCACTGTGTATATAAGCCTTTCCATAATTTATCAGCCTCCCTTTATTTGCTGGAAGATATTTCATTATGTGTTTAGAAATACCATCTCATAGCTATTCCTATTGGCTTATATTAGCATTTATTTAACTTGGGACCCTATGATGATTTTTAGAAGTAGTCTTCAAATTTCTAAATTTGAAACTTTATTATCTTATTTCTAAACATTTTTCTATCTTTAAAGTAATTGTTATTGAGTAAATATCATATAACATGTCTAGCTAGATCTTCTCTTTAAAATGTTAACAGAAATACTTTAAAATGAAAACCAATATTAATAATATAAGTATCAATTTTGATTTTTTGATATGCTAGGATGTTGACTACATTTTTAGTGTATATTTAATAAGTTCAAGCTTTTTAACTATTTTGTCTATAAATGCACTGTTTTAGCAGATGTTTATATATAAAAATAAAGTCACATTTCTCAGAAACATTAGC
>NW_006408519.1:19654811-19663298 GCF_000296735.1 Chrysochloris asiatica | reverse complement strand
AGTTAAAGAGTGATGTAGGAGAAGCGCCTGTTTATATGCAGAGCGGCTAATTAATGTTTCCCTTACACTAAGAGTAGTATATAAATGTGTACATATTGACATGTATTTAATATAGGCAAACCTGTGTAAATACATCATTTAACCATATGTTAAAAATCAATACATATCGTATCCTAAACACTGAAAAGACAAACGTAAGGTGTTCTGTAATCTATTTATTTACAGGATATTTTAAAGACTTTGAGACACTGGTTCTTCTTTACTTGAGGACCATTAACATTGCCAGCTAGATTACCATTTTTCCTAATAATATATATCCATATTGTCCTCGCAGACTTTCTACTAATCCATTATGAGATCTGAAAAAAATAGTATAATTTTTCTTGCAGAATGCTTTTGTAAAAGATTCCTTTGGATTTAAACTATCTTTGTATGTTTAAAAGTTACTTTTTGTGCATGCTTGCTACTAGTTTAAAACTTTGACTTGATTTTGAAATAAGCTGCACTTCTTGCTTTATAAAGCAGAGCTTTATTTTGATTTTATGTCCATTTGTCCAACATGTGAAGAAAAATAAAACAAGATAAAAGCATTAGAAATTTTCCTATCACTTAGAAGAAACAGCGTGGAATGTAACTCTCATCATCAGCTGGTCGTATATGCTGCCTATGGGCCTCTAGTCAATGATTTCTAGGTTCAGCAGCTCTCAGTGACCAGAACATAAGGAAGACTATGTCCACTAATTAATCATTTTGATACTTTTAGTTGTTATTTTTCAAAATGCTAAGGGTAAAATTAGTTTTATTGTTATCTGACTTTAGAGCATGAACAAGGAAGGGTTATATTCACTGCTTAGGAAAGATACTGTAATGTTAACAGACAACAAAAAATAAACAGAACTAATCAACTCCTTGCCCCCCCCACCCCATTTTTCTATCAAGAAGCATGATCTTCAAACTGGAAAGGTTAGAACAAACATTGTTAAGAAGGAATTGAATTCCAGAATAGATGAGGAGATACATAGCACATCAAATGACTTCAGCTCTCCTTATGAATAACATCCTACGGTGCTGAAAGAGCTTGCAGATGTGATGACGAAACCACTGTCAGTAATCTTTAAGAAATCATGGACAACAGTAAAGGTGCCAAAAGACTGGAGAAGTGAAAATGTCCCAATTCTCTAAAAGCGGAAAAAATAAATTGCATCAACTACATGATAGCAAACATGCTTTCAGCTCCCAGTCAAAGTCAAGATTATTCTGTCTAATATGAGACGCCTTACAAATAAGTAGGAAAAAATGAGGCAATTACTAGAACTTTTCTGAGGTAGATTTAAATGCAAATCTAAATGCAAATATCACCAAGCTAGCCTCATTTCTGAATGTCATTACTTAATGCTGCTAATTAAAATGATTGGATGAAACTTGCTATTGAACATTGTGAAGTGAAGTGCTGTCAAGTCAGTTCCAACCCATATCGACCCTGTATAGGGTTTCCGAGGAGCAGTTGGTGAGCTTGAACCCCCAACCTTGCAGTTCAAATGGCTTTGCAGTCTGGCGCATTAACCCACAGCACCACACCAGGACTCCATAGAGTAGCTAAAACCAATGGAAGGCATGATGAAGTAAAAGAACTGAACAGATTTTAAAGCATAGCTCAAAAAGACAAAGTAAAGTATTATAATAAAATGTGCAAAGACCTGGAGTTAGAAAATCAAAATGGTAGAACACATTTTGTATTTCTCAAGCTGAAAGTACTAGAAAACAAATTTAAGCCTTTACTTATAATATTGAAGGCTTGTTGTTGTTAAGTGTTGTCAAGTCAGTTCTGACGCATAGTGACCCTGTATAGGGTTTCTTAGGAGCAGCTTGTGAGCTTGAACTGCCTACCTTGCAGTTCAAATCGACTATGCAGTCCATCACATTAACCCACAGCACTACACTAGGAATGCTGAAGGATACTATAAGCAAAGAATTAAAAGTTGTAGGAAGTATCAAAAGAAGATAGAAAGAATGAAAGTCACTATAGCAAAAAAGAACTGGTCAATGTTCAACTACGACCAAGATCAAGAACTAGTGGTATTGAAAGAATTTCAAGCTGCTTTGAAAGTATTGCAAAAAACAAGGGTATAGAAATTGATGGGATACCAATTGAGATAGTTCATCAACTAGATGCAATGCCAAAATTGCTCACTATGCCCACCCCCTCAAAAATGGAAGATAGCTACCTGGCCAACTGTCTGGAAAAGATCCATATTTCTGACTGTTTCAAAGAACAATGATCGTATAGAGTGCAGAAGCAATATCATCAATATCACACACAAGTAAACATTTCCTGAAGATAATTCAGCACTACATTAACAGAAAGCTATCAGAAATTCCAGATGGATTCAGAAAAGGAATTGAAGCATTTGCTGATAAAGGTTAATCCATTGTAATCAGCATAGATTACAACTCAAAGTAAAGAAAACAAAAATATTCACAACTGGACCAATAAACAATATCATAATAAGCAGAAAAGATTAATGTTTTCAAAGATTTTATTTTGCTTGGATCCACAATCAATGCTCATGGAAGCAGCAGTCAAGAAATCAAATGACATAGTGCATTAGGCAAATCTGCTACAAAAGACCTCTTTAAAGTTTTAAAGAGTAAAGATGACATTTTGTGGATTAAAGCGAGCCAGAGCCAATCCATCGTATTTTCCATTGTTTCATATGCATGTGAAATTTGTACAATGAATAAGGGAGACCATAGAGGAATAGATGTATTTGAATTATGGTATTGGCAAAAAATATTGAAAGTCCTATGGACTTCCAGAAGAACAAACAAATTTATCTTGGAAGAAAGACAGCCAGAATGCTCCTTACAAGCAAGAACGATGAGGCTTTGTCTCAAGGACTTTGAGCATGTTATCAGAAGGAATCAGTCGTCATGGAAGTATATCATGCTCAGTAAAGTAGAGGATCAATAAAAAAAGAGGAAGACCCCAGCAAGATGGATGGACACAATGGCTGCAACAATGAATTCAGACATAACAATTGTGAGAATATCATTGGACTGGTCAGTGTTTCACTCTGTTGTACATAGGATCACTATGAATCGGAGCCAACTCAACAGCATCTAACATTAATTTCAGATGAAGGAAATTGTGCCATCACATCTACAATATCTCATCTGAACACTTCCTGTTTCCGGTGTTCTGGTACCAACATTTGGAGGATATTATAAAATTCAAACTTAGCCACAGACGAGTGATCAGACTGATGAAGGACACTTCATTCAGAATGCCAAACCACTGAGGTATTTAAAACAAATGAAATCAAAGATTCATCTTCCGGCTTGTAAGAAGTACATGGTGGTAAATAGAGTGTTTTGAGGAGGTCCAGAGTTGGGAGCAAGGAACAGTTGATGGATGTGGCCAGAAAACAGGGACGTGATTTCTTTAAATTAGAAAGACCCCAGAGTGAATTTACCTATCTTATGAAACAATCATTTTACTGTTACTTGGAGTAGCCATATAGGACTTGATAGAAGAACAAAGGGGTTTGTACATTGCTTGGGCAATTGGTGAAGTTTTTAGGTTACTTTAACTTCTTTTATTATTTCAGTCTGAATATTTCCAACTACCATTTAGTATTCTTTGGAAAAAATAAATAATGACAGAAAGAAGGGAGGGAGGGAGAAAGGAAGATCTTGAACAGCCTCAAATATTTAGAAAATTCGTATTGAATGTGTAGTTTTCAATGCCAAGGAGAAATGCATTCAGATTCATCATGCCATATATTCTAGAAACACTTTTATTTTAACCTTTTTTTTTTAATTGGCATTATTGTTATTGTTAAATAATATCAGATCAGTTCCTACTCACAGCAACCCTGTGGTAGGTTTTCCAAGGCTGAAAATCGTTGTTGGAGCAGAAAGCCTCATTTTCTCACAAAGTAGCTGGTGTATTCAAACCGCTGACCTTGTGATTAGCAGTCTAGTGATTCTCCTACAGAGTCAAGGCACCCTCCAATTTAGCATAGGCGACAGATTTATGTGATCTTAATGGTGAATAAAAAGGAGCTCTGATAGCGTAGTGGTTACAAATCGGGCTGCTAATCTCACAGTCAGTAGTTCGAAACTACCAGCTGTTCCGCGGGAGAAAGATGAGACTTTCTGCTCTGGTAAGGATTTACAGCCTCCGAAACCCTGTACAGGGTCGCTATGAGTCGGAACAAACTCCAAGGCACATAACAACAACAATGATAATGAATTAAATAAATCTGCCTATGCCAAATTAGGAAGCACGGAGCTATCTCAACAGCACTTAACAACAATAACAAATGATGAATATAGAGTCCTCCTGTGGCACTGTAGGATAAGCACTGAACTGCAAACCACGTAGTTGGTAGTTCGACTATACGAACTGCTCCTTGGAAACCCTATACTGGGCTGCTATAAATACGAACTGACTTGACTGCACTTGACAACATCAACAACGATTAATATATGTTTTGCTCTTTTATTTAATTTGTGGCTATTATTATATTTTTTCATGTTCAAATTATATACTTACACAAGCATCATTTTCCCTTTACTGATTTAGTTAAACATGAATTGACATACTTAGAAATAAACAATTGGATGATGATTGCCAGAGCCTTTTTGTGTTAAATTTATTGCTGAGAAAGTATAATCTCCCAACCAAAGAAGACCTACTATAACCATGGCTTCCTGACAGAGGGAAATAATTTGATAATTTGAAACATATAACCAAGTTTACTCTGTTCCCAAGAGCTACTCAAATTCAGCCTATGTAGTAAAACTGTGCTTTCACAGGTGGCATACCTGTATAACTTTGAACTCTGGTGGTGGTGGTGGTGGTGGTGTGCCGTGGAGTCAGTTCTGATTCATAGTGACCTTCCAAGGGTTTTGGAGGCTGTAAATCGTTACCGAAGCAGAAAGCTCATCTTTCTCCTGGTAGCTTCAAACTGCCTACCTTGAGGTTATCAGCCCTACTTGTAGCCACTAGGCTACCAGACCTCATTATTTTGAACTCTAAACTAAGGAAATTTACATATCTGTTAAGGATGACTCCTTTGAAATGTATATTTAATCAATAAACCATGTGTAAGAAGAAAAGAAAAAAGAAGGATTCTCTAGAAAAGAGCACTTCGTTGAAAAATACTAGTTTCTCAGTGCATATTTCAAAATGAATGATTAATTTTATGATGCTGTTGAATGTCTTCAAGGTTGGTTCCAACTCATAGCAGCCTTGTATAGGGTTTCTGAGAAGCAACTGGTGGACTTTCTTTCAAAAATTAAAGAAAAAACCATCTTATTATATTACACATCTTGCTTACTACACCATAAGTATTCAATAAACTTGACTATGCACTGATAACATCAAGGAATATTTTTGAACATATGCAAAATGTAATAGATTTCATTAACATGGCTTTGCATATTCATTATATAAATTTCAATGCTTGTTAAGATTTGGAGAGGTAATTCAATCATCATAGTGCTGTGCTCCTAGGAGGATTACACTATAGGCAAAAGTGAATATTTGGGATTAAATAAAATTAATGTAGTCCATAAAACTTTATGTATCCCACATCTCATTAAAATAAAGATTCAGATATGCCAAAGAACAAATCCTAACCCAACCATCCCTATCCCTAGATTTGTAAGAACTACCGCTTGGAGAAAAAAAAAAACGACTTTGTTTAGCACACATGTGTCCTTTGTTGTAGACATTATCTTGAATCCTAGGTCCCCAAAAATATTGTAAATCTTACATCCTACATGATAATAGTATTATGTTTCATAGTATTTCAAAAATTAGAAGAGTTATGGCAGATGTAATTCTATAATTGCAACAATGAAATTGATAATAACAGTAAAATATCTTTGCACCTAAAGACTTAGAAAATGGCAGATTATTGAGCAGTTGCTTCTAGTAGAAAGAGCATTACTCAAAACAATTTTGATTATATGGAAGAAAAAGAGGACAAAACACAAAAATAGTGCTAACTGGTCATAGATTGTGTTATATAAAGATATTCAAAATGAATTAGAAGTATATTTTCCTTTGCTTTTCTTAAAGATCAGAGAAGGTCATCTTTACTAATGGAATTTTCAGGTGGATGCCAATATTATATTAAATTGTCAATGTTGAAAATTATGGTAAGATATGAGCATACCTAGAAAATTGGAAAAGGTTTAGAAACAATGATATAAATTAGGTAAATATAAAGCAAGATATTTGTGCAAAAATAATTGAAAGTGTGCTATTCTGTGGTGAACTCTAAAGATACTTAAGAGTTGTCATAGATCATTGATTCCCTTCCTTGGGTCATGACCCAGATTAAGGTTACGGACTGTCTACAGAAGGGTCAGGAAGGATTCTCAAGAGGAAAATGTGTTCCCTGACCTGCTGGGTAAACACAGAATGGCACGGGGGGGAAAGAGATGTGTGTTGTCCTCCCCCTGGTAAAAAGAAAATAGCAGGGAGGAAACGCAAAACGCCACAGAATCTGTCTTTGGGCCACAGCTACAAGGCTGACAAACAGGACTAGTATTTAAACATCAACCTCCCTTACAGAAACAACTGCCATCTGCAACCTTCACTGCCTACCTGTGACTCAAGGGAACGAGCACCCCACAAAATGTTCTATTTTTACAGAGATCCTTGTTCCATATTCATTTTAACAAAGCAAACATATCCAATTCTTTTATGAGCTCCTTTCATCTTTGGCTAGTAGAGCCATAATGGTGACCAATTTATAGCTTCCTTGAGGAAAACATAAGATTTAGGGTAGTTGACGATAGAGACTGACGGTAAACTGTTGATCTACAAAGAAAAACACTGAGGTACAAAAGAAAGCAGTCTTCCTTTCTTTCTTCCTTTTTTTCTTCTAACTGAGAACATTTGGGGCAAATTTGAGTTTTCTGAATGACAGCCAAGGACAACTAAAATAATGAAGAAGCTCTAACTAGGGATACATTAAAGGAGAAAAAGAAGAGCCTGCAAAGAGAAAAATACGGCATTTAGGTGACTGGTAAGAATAACAGTGTGGCGAAAATTATAAATTCAGCTTAAATACACAGAGAACTATTTTCTAATAGATGAGCATCCAAGCTAGAATATGAGCTTTTAAAATGACCAACAAAACATTTATTTCCTCCTAACATGACATGACTCGACGGCACTTAACAACAACAACAACAACATGACATTTAATGAGATACTTCCATTAGATAATAATATCTATACTGTACTTTGAGAAAAGAATCATGTTATCAGTTGGTAATTCTTTTATAACTAAGATTTCTATTCAGTTTACATTAAAGGAAGAGAGAATTTCAAACTGATCATTTTCATTTTGTGTGCATGCAGACAACTTGTAGACCCTCTTAAGGATTTGCACACTGTAATCAGGGTTACAGTACTCAACACCCTTTTCCTAGAACAATAAAAACTCTCCATACCTTTTCAACTTGTCACGTTTTCAGTGCATTATAGAATTTAAGCAAGCTTTGAAGATGAAAAAGACTATACACAATGCTTAAGTGTAACTATTATTATGATGATGATATGGTCTACAAGATGCACAAGGGCATTTTGGGATGAATGTATTATGAGTCACAAAGTTGCAGCTAAAGACAGCTGTTTGATTGCTACTTGAGAGAGTAGAGTTGAACAAGTCTGAATACGGATGATCTCATTTGGCTTTATAAAACTAAACAGAGCACAGGCAGTTAGTTGGATAATATATCTCCAAGGGAAACAGAAATTAGTGTAATTCATCTTTCTGTTGTAGTATCTATTATGCTCTTGCTTATAAATTCCAGATAGAATTTCTGTTTTCAAAAGGTTAGGTTATCTTTAGTAGGGTGACCTCCCTCTTTGGTCACAACATGTAAGCTTACAATATTATTATTATTATTATTTAAATGTGAGCTATATTAATCATTTTCTTATTTTTCTCTGTATTTGGCGTCACTATATTGTCCTTGTGTTACTGGCACTTTCTTTTACCATTTTGCTGTCCCATGGAAATTATTTAAAAAGCGACTTAAAACATTGGCTTATATCTGCACTTCCATGCTATGTAAACGGGGCCTTGGTGGCTGATAACAAAAAGGTTTGTGATTCAAACCCTCTCAGTGACTGCGAGAGAAAAAACTGGTGATCTGCGCCTGATCCAACAACAACACGACGTATACAGAACGACTATTGAACTGAGAGGTATTTTTTTAAAGATTTCTCTAATGTGTAAATGTGGATTAGGAAGAAATATGGGGAGGTTTGTTTGGCAGAAGATATATGTCCCTAGAAGACAAAGATGATATGATAGAGGTTTCAAAAAAATTTATAGAAAAAATATATATTTTGCTCTCATTTATCCACAAACTTTTTGAAGGCCCCTCATATATGCTTTTGATAACAAACAGTACAGAGGTGGAAGCTCTGTGAAAATCTACACATTAAAGGTTTGT
>NW_006408519.1:19650288-19653736 GCF_000296735.1 Chrysochloris asiatica | reverse complement strand
CTGGAGAAGGGTTTCATGCTGGGTAAGATGGAGGGTCAGAGAAAAAAAGGAAGACCCCCAACGAGATGGATCAGCCAGGTGGCATCACTGATGGTGTCAAGTGTGGCAGTGGTGGTGTGGTTTGCCCAGGATCGGACATTGTTTCGTTCTGCTGTGCATGGGGTCGCTATGAGTTGATTCCGACTCGATGGCACCTGATAACAACAACAAACCAAAAACACAAGTTGTTGTTGTTGTTGTTAAGTGCTGTCAAGTCGGTTGCTATGCACAGCAACACTGTATAGGGTTTCCAAGGAGCGGCTGGTGAGCTTGAACTGCCAACCTTGTGATTCAAACCAATTTTGCAGTCCAGAGCATTAATCCACAGCACCACACCAGGACTCCAAAGAGAGAAGTATCCATTTGGCATTTGTTCAAAAGTGATATGATGTAAGAAGTATAAGGTGAAGATGAAAACTTTCATTATCAGAGTACAGAACCATTAAAAATGTGGTCTTTCAAGTAACTAAGGTTTGTTTTCCTAGGGTGTGCCATTTTGGGTGGTACTTAAACTAAGTTAAGCACTTAAATCTAACCTTTGGGAAATCTGTATCAATGAGGAGTTAGTCAAAAAAACATTAACCAGGAAGAGAAGTGAAACAAATTTTCTTTTTATCATTGGCTGTGCCCTCTGACTTCTATTTGCCTCAAGTAAGGAAAACTAGGGTATAAAGGTCAAATGTATCAGTCGCCTAACATTGTTGTCCTTAGAGAAGTATTTATCAGAGCCCTAGCCACACATTGTTGTTGTTGTTGTTGTTGTTAAGTGCCGTGGAGTCGGTTCTGACTCATCGTGACCCTGTAAAAGGTTTCTGAGGCTGTAAATCTTTAAGGGAGTAGAAAGCCTCATCTTTCTCCCGAGGAACAGCTGGTAGTTTTGAACTGCTGACATGAGATTAGCAGCCCAATTCGTAACCATTACGCTACCAGAGCTCCTTAGCCACACATTACCAGATTATATTTAAATCATTTGATTTAGAAGGATTTGCTGTGGGAGCAGTTAAGAAGAAAGCTATTTGCATTAATTCATGTCTTGATTTTATTTCACCAGGTTTTACAAGATATCTGCCAAACGGTGGGAGTAAATATACGTGCTACATGTAGCACGTATACATGACTTGAAAGTTAAGTCTTGAAAGACACAATCAACTCTCCAAATGTGTAATGTATTTAAGAATGACTTTAGCTCACTATCATCTAACTTAGAATTGGATGGGGGTGAAAATCATAATTCACTAACTAGAATTTGATTCTGTTACTAGGCTTCTTTGGTTTTTATTGTTATTATTGTTGCTGTGGTTTTAATTAACTGCCTGTGCAGAACTCAAATTTTTCTGGGTTTCTGTTTTCTTATTTGTAAAATGCAGAGGGTAAACTATAGTCTCTCTCACAGATCTGAATTCTTTGGGGTTTGTTCAAGTAGAATCTAGTAGATGCCCAAAGTAGGCTCAAGACAAAGCCATGAACTTCAGTTTTAAACCCTAACACCACAAGAAAGTCCAGAACGACTGACTGGCTGCTCTGTTGATGCTTACACATTTCTCTACAGCCCACAGCCCTTCCACTGTAGAGAGAAATAGTAAATGTCAACTCGATTATAGATTCCCCAGGGACCTGGAGGATCAAGGTTAGCTGCCTCAGAAGGTATGAAATTACATAGCCCTGCCTATTTCCTCCAAGACTTTCAAACTAGTTCTGGTTCCCATGGGCACTCTCTTGCCATGCTGGCAAAGATATACAGGTATGCATCATTTACAGCCCACAATACAGTCTATAAAATAGGTTGCTGTATGATGTGGACATTGTGTGAACACCATATTAAAACCCTAGAAGTCTACTTCTGGTCATCCTGGTCACTATTGCTGCCACTGCTACTGCTCCTGAAGATGCTGGGAGAGGCCTTGGGAACGGGCAGCAGGGACAGAATGACCGGAGGGAGTGGACTGTGCCCAGCCCCACCCATGGTTCTGTCTACCTGAGCGGCAGGAGCAGGCCACACCCCATAGCTGAAGATGCTGGTCTGCCTCCTGGACAAGGCCTGGCGAACCCAGGTACAGAATCTTGTCCTCAGTTTCACCTGCCTATACCCCACCCACAGTCCAGTGCTGCAAAGGTGTCAGGCTTTTAATGCCATTAATACTGAACAAAGGAGAATTCTTTTTCCTTTTATAAAAAAAGAAAAGAAACCATATGGAACCACAAAGGTATATGCAGCTAGACATTGCTCAAACAGAAATTAAATGTCGCATACATGCCATCAGTATTACTTCTAGTAGCCTGTACCAGAATATAAAATGTGTATACCCCCCTCTAAGAATCTACAGAAACAACCACACAGATACAAAAAGCTCAACATTCAAGAAAGTTGAAGACGGTATCTTTATAATGGTGAAAAATTGAAAACAATCTAAGGGATGAACACTCTAAGCAGTCATTACAAATAATGATGTAAATGAAGTAAAAAGACTCTGAAAAAGTCTATCAATTATGCAAAAAGAAATTACCAACCAGTGTGGAGCCATGGTGGGACAACTGTTAAATGCTTGACTGTGAACTGAAAGATTAGTGGTTTGAACCTACCGAGCAACTCCATAGGAGAAAGATGTGTAAATGTGTTTCCATAACAATCAGCTTCTAGAAGATCCTACTGGACAGTGAGACTTTACCATGTGGGGTTGCTAGGAGTTGAAAAGGAACTCTACAACACCAAACAACGGCAACATGGACAAGGTAGCCTTTATGGTAAAATGGCATACATATATACCTCTATATGCCAAAGACATGTATACCTCTAGTCTATCAAAATTCAAGTAGAATTTCAGGGGGGTTCTAAAAACTTATAGCACTGCTTGTTCTTGTTGTTGTTGTTGTTGTGATGTGCCATGGCGTCGTTTCTGACTCATAGCAACCCTGCACAGGGTTTCCGAGGCTGTTAATCTTTACGGGAGCAGAATGCCTCCTCTTTCTCCTGCGGAGCAGCTGGTAGTTTCGAACTGCTGACCTTGCGGTTCACAGCCCGATTCGTAACCACTATGCTACCAGAGATCTTTATAGCCTACAGTTTCTTAAAAAAATTATATTAATATTTTTTAAAACAGTAAGTGAATAAAACTAATTTCCACTTTCTGATGCCCTGAAAGAGAACATAGAAGAACATGTGGACAAAAGTAATGTCAGTGGTGAACATTCTTTGAAGATAATGGTTAATTTGTGAAATTTTCAGATTTGGAATGATTTGTTAATAACATAGTATTACTAATTATAATATCTGTAACTATGCTTAAGCATTCTTTTTTATGTCTTCTTCATGAAAATGTTTCTCTTTTTCTGTGGCTTAAAATCCCTGAACTATGGGACCATGATTTCTTAAACTGTATAACATTACTCTCCTGAGCTTAACTCTATTCAC
>NW_006408519.1:19617238-19649958 GCF_000296735.1 Chrysochloris asiatica | reverse complement strand
CCAGGATCGGACATTGTTTCGGTCTGCTGTGCATGGGGTCGCTATGAGTTGGTTCCGACTCGATGGCACCTGACAACAACAACAACATAACATTACTCTATTTTTTCTCCATATAACACGTCTTGTTGGATTATTTGCTCAGCACACAGGTTGAATAAGTATGGTGAAAGAATACAACCCTGTCACACACCTTTCTTAATTTTAAACCATTCAGTGTTCCTATGCTCTGTTCCTAACAACTGCTTCTTGGTCCATGTACAGATTCCTCATGCACACAATTAAGTGTTCCTGAATACTCATACTTCGCAATGTGGTCCATAGCTTGTCAAGAACAACACAATCGAAAGCCTTTGTGTACTCAATAAAGCAAAAGTAAACATCTTTCTGGTATTCTTTGCTTTCAGCCAAGATCCATTGGACATCAGCAATGATAGCCCTCATTCCACGGCCTCTTCTGAATCCAGCTTGAACCCTCTGGAAGTTCTGTGTCAATGCTTGCTTACAGCCATTTCTGTATTACCTTTAGTAAAAATTTACTCACATGGGATATCAAAGATACTGTCTGATGATTTCCATATTCTGTTGGCTCACCTCTCTTTGGAATGAGCACATATACAGCTCTCTGATCTCTTCCAATCAGTCTTCCAAATTTCTTGGCATACATGAGTGAGTGCCTCCAGTGCCACCTCACTTTCTTGGAAGTTTTCAATTTTTATACTATCAGATACCATCAGTTCCTAGAGCCTTGTTCTTTGTCTTGTTCAGTGCACCTTGGACTTCTTCCTTAAATATCATTGGCTCTTGATCCCAAGAAGTTGGGTTATATGAAGAAAAATGTGGCATCAGGATTGGAGGATGACTCATTAACAACCTGTGATATGCAGATAATACAACCTTGCTGCTGAAAGTGAAGAGGACTTAAAACATTTACTGATGAAGATCAAAGAGCACAACCTTCGGTATGGATTGCATCTCAATGCAAAGAAAACAAAAATCCTCACCACTGAACCAATAAACAACATTCTTATCAATGGAGAAAAGATTGAAGTTGTCAAGGACTTCATTCTTTTTGGATCAACTATCAACACTCATGGAAGCAGCAGTCAAGAGATCAGATAATGTATTGCATTAGGCAAATCTGCTGCACAAGACCTTTTTAAAGTGTTGAAGAGCAAATTTGTCAGCTTGAGGACTAAGGTGCGCTTGAACCAAGCCATGGTATTTTCAATAAGCTCATATGTATGTGATGTATGTGAAAGCTGGACAGTGAATAAGGAAGACAGCAGAAGAATTGATGCTTTTGAGTTATGGTGTGGGAGGAGACTATTGAAAGTGCCATGGGCTGCCAAAAGAACCAACAGATCTATGTTAGAAGTGCAACCATAGTGCTCCTTGGAGGCCAAGATGGCCAAACTTCGTCTCTCATACTTCAGACATATTGTCAGGAGGGACCAGCCACTGGAGAAGGATATTATCATGTTTAGTAGGGTGGAGGGTCAGAGAAAAAGAGGAAGACCCCAAGCAAGATGGATTGACCAAGTGGCAGCATCAATGGGCTCAAGCGTGGCAACAATTGTGAGGTTGGCCCAGGACGGGGCAGTGTTTCATTCTGTTGTGCGTAGGGTCACTATGAGTTGGTACCAACTCGATGGCACCTAACAACAACAATAACAACTCTATTTTTAAGCAAAAATTTTTTATTAAGATTTCTTTACTTTCATCAAATATCCTTGTGGGACATTTATTTTACTTTTCCTGTATCTGAATCCATTTCTCACTCATGAATCTTTTTTAGGGAATATAAAAACCACTCCTCATAAAGCTAACTATGTGAGATATTTGCTTTCCCAGCATCCTGGAGGTAGGTCACAGTCTCCACCATCAGCCTTTCCAACACCAGACTCTGATTTAGCGGGGAGTCCTGGTGCAGGGATGTGGGTTAATGCGCTGGACTTCAAGGTCAGTTTGAACCATAAGATTGGAAGTTCAAGCTCACCAGCTGCTCCCTGGAAACTGTATACAGGGTTGCCATGGGTCAGAACTGACTTGACAGCACTTAACAACAACAACTTTGAGAAGAGGAGTCCTGGTGTGGGGCCATAGGATCAGCACTAGACCCCAAGGTCAGTTCGAACCTCAAGGTCAGTAATTCAAACCCACCAGCTGCTTCTCGGAAACCCTCTGCAGGATTGCTATGAGTCAGAACTGAATAGAGAGCAGCCACAACAACTGTAAGAGAATGGTGCTCTGGTAGCTTAGTGGTAGCATAGTGAATTATGAGCTGGGCTGCTAACTGCAAAGTCAGTAGTTCGAATCTACCAGTCACTCCAGATGAAAAAGATGAGACTTTCTGTTCCTGTAAAGATTTACAAATTCGAAAGCCCTTTACAGGGTCACTATGAGTCAGAACCTACTCCAGGACCCTTAACAAGTGTAAGAGCGAAGTGGCCGGGGGAGTGGTAGTGGATGCAGGTCAAGTTCCTGGAGTAGACGTTCAAGCTGTCACATCTTGAGCTCAGGGGTAGCGGCAGTGGTTTCTGAAGATAATTTGAGGCATGTTTTCTGGAAGCTAAACTTTACATTGGTTTTCCAATTTTCCTAATGATTAGCTCCCTAACACACTTTAAATAAATGCCTTCTTAAATATACAGTAAGCTTACAACTTGGAACTCTGCCTGATACACTAGTACTTTTCTGCTTCCCACCATCATCTATTCATTTATGCCTTTCCTCCAATGTCATAGAGCAATGCCCCTCTGTTTTCCAAGGCCTACCCCTCCAGTCAGGTTATAAATTCCTGGTGCTATCACCAGGGGAAGAATATTAAAACTACCATGGACTACCAAAAGAACAAAGAAATAAGTGTTAGAAGAAATAAATCAGCATTCTCCTGTAGAACCAGGATGATGTGACTTTTTCTTTCATACTTTGGATATATTATCAGGAGGTATCAGTTCCTGGAGAAGGATATCATGCTTGATAAAGTGGAGGGTCCACCTCTCATCTGTCAGTTTGTGGTACTGTGGTGGTTTGCATGTTGCCATGATTGAGGAAGCTATGCCACAGAGAAACCTAAGGTGGACAGGACTCAGCAAAGCTTCCAGACTAAGACAGACTAGGGACAAGGAGAGACAGAATACTTCCAAATATTTAATCACTAAAACCTTTATGAATAGCAGTGGAAAACTGTCAGATAGCACCAGAATATTGAATATTGATACATGGGAAGAACACCAGAATATTGTCAGATATAGTGTCAGAAAATGAGCCCCTCAGGTTGGAAGGCACTCAAAATGACTGGAGAAGAGCTGCCGCCTCAAAATAGAGTTGACAGTGATGATAACATGGAGTATAGCCTTTGGGACCTTCATTTGCTGATGGAGCACAACTCAATGTGAGGAGAAACAGCTATAAATATCCATTAATAATCAGAAGATAGAATGTACAAATTATAAACCTAAGAAAATTGGAAATTGTCAGAAATGTCAATGGAATGCATAAGCATCAATATCCTAGGCATAAGTGAGCTGAACTAGACTTATATTGGCCATTTTGAATATGACAATCACATGATTTACTATGCCAGAAATGACAAATTGAAGATGAATGGCATCACATTCATCATCAAAAAGAAAATTTAAGGATCTACCTTGAAGTACAGGGTTGCTATAAGTCAGAACCAACTCCAAGGCACATAACCACCACCACCACCTTGAAGCACTATCTGTGATAGGATAATATCCATATGCTTACAAAGAAGACCTGTTAGTACCACTATTGTTCCAATGTGCACACCAATCACTAAAGCCAGTGATGATGAAACTGAAGAATTCTATCATATGTTCAGTTGGAAATTGATTAAATATGCAATCAAGATGTATTAGTAATTATTGGCAATTGGAATGCAAAGGTTGGGAATCAAGTGGAAGGGTCAATCTCGTGGGAAAATATGCCATCAGTTATAGAAATGATGCTGGAGATCGCATGATAGAATTTTTCAAAACCAATGTCTTCTTCATTGCAAATACCTTTTTAAAACAACGTAAAAGACATGGACCTCCCAAGATGGAACATGCAGAAATTAAATTGACAACATCTGTTGAAAGAGACTGTGGAAATGTTCCATATCATCATCTAAAACAAGGCCAGGGACAGACTGTGGAACAGACCATGAATTGCTCATAAGCAAGTTAAGACTGAAGCTGAAGAAAATCAAAACAAGTCCATAAGAACCAAACTATAGCTTTGAACATATCCCACCTGAATTTAGAGATCATTTCTAGAAGAGATATGATGCATTAGACACGAGATCGAAGATCAGAATTGTTGTGGGATGACATTAAGAACATCAAATAGGAAGAAAACAAAAGGTCATGAAGAAGACAAGAAAGAAGGAAAATATCAAAATGGATCTCAGAAGAGACTCTGAAATTTGTTCTCTAGCATAGAGATGCTAAAGCAACTGGAAGAAATGAGGCAAAAGGCCTGAACAGAAAATTTCAAAGGTCAGCTTGAGAAGACAAAGTCAAATATTATAATGAAATGTACAAAGACCTGGAGTTAGGAAACTGTGAGATGGAATGAGCCGGAACACAAACACCCACGTGAAAGGCTTTATTGGAGGTCGGAAGGAAAGAGAGAGGTATTCCCGCGGGAAGGATTTTTATATTGGTCAAAGAGAAGGGAGGGATTGAAATTAGTGGAGGTAGGTGATAGGTTGACTAGGGATGACGTGCTGGTAGGGAGAGAGGAAGCACGGCAAGCAGCCATTTTATTATGTATGTGGATGAGGGATTCTATCATTCCAGCTTTTTGTTATTATGGGTACAGGAGGTCATTTCTTCTGGAGCTGCTTCCTGCTGGAGGGAGGGAACTATGTATCTGGCATGTTCTTCTGGCTGGCTAGTCCTGTTGCTTGACAGTGGTTGGTATCCGGCCATGAGGAATTTGCCCACCGTCTGGTTTGTGAAGGCCGTCATGCGTTCCTGGAGAAAAATTTGAAGACAGCAGAAACAGGCAGGGGCCAAGTAACAGTATCAGGAGGATTATAGTTAATGGACCTAGGAAGGGGAGGAGCCAAGGCCACCAGGAGGACATTAGGGTCCAACCATGGTTTGTTTAACTTGATTTTGTAAAGCAAGGAGGGTGTCTGCTACCCTCTCCATGTCCCCATTCAGGGCCTCTGATAATTTTTTGTAATAGAGGTATGGATGTTCCTAATCAGATGGGGTTAAGATTCCGGTCACAGGGATTAAATATGTGACCCCACACACATGTAGAGGGTAAGCATTTGAAAATTTCTCTTCCACATAAAAAAATATTCCTTTCAGCCCACATGTTGGGTTGCTTACCTTTATTATGTCAGTGCACCAGGAATTTGGAAGGGAGAGGGAGGAAAGTTTCGTGATGTTGTTGTAGTTATGAATGCAGGTGAGGTTGGTGGAATTACTGAGACCAATCTCTGTGAGGAGAGGTCCTATGTACTGTGTGGTGGTTGTATTAGGATATGATTTAGGGACTGGGTCAGCGGGAATAGCTGAGTACCCCAGGTCCCTAAAGGGCAAACAAACCCAGCACAAGGTTTTATTGAATATGGTTTCTATTTTAGTGATTAGCATGTGATGGGGTTGGCAGATGCTGTCAGGATCTAGCCATGTTCGTAGCCCTTTATATCCTGGGTCCAGCCATTGTGTGAGGTTCTTTGCAGCTTCTACACTGATCTTTTTCCTCACTGATTCTGCCACCCTCCAACCCCCATCTGACATCTCTATTTGGGTTTGATATGTCCAGCAGACAGGCTTGTTGCACCACCTTTTACAAGATGTGGATTGGGAAGCCATGCAGTTAGAGAGTTTGGATAGGTACCATACTCTGATTCTGCAAAACTGCTTGGTGACAGGTGTTTGTCCCAGATAGCAGGCAGAGTGCATAAAGGTCAGGACACTGGAGCAGTCTATGACTGCATGAGGGGTTGAGCATGTTTTGCCATTTTGGCTAAGGCATGATCTGATCATCAAGGTTGAAATAAAGAGTATGGAAAGTATACTGGGATGATGATAAGTCCCACTACGAGGAGAAAGAGTAAGGCAAAGAGTATTCTAGAATGGCGAGGCCACTCAGGGGGTGAGACAGAGAAAAGGCCTACTGCAAGGACAATAGATAGTGCCCTGAAGGCGGCAAGGAAGGCTGGGTGGCAAGTTAACATGGAGGTATGTCTAAGGGAGAATGTGGAGGTAGGGCTAGCCAGCAGAGGAGACTGTCAGCAGAGAGATTTCGTCTGGTGAGAAATCACAGAGAAAGTGCCCTGGAGAACTAGGTCTTTGATCCAGAATAGGATAGGGTCAGGAGTGTTAGCCTTTGGAAAGAACCCTGGAGGTCCTGGCCCACCTGGTAGAGGAAGCAGGAAAAGTGATTGACTAGGTGGGAATCATGCATTTATTCCTCTGGGATGTGGGTGGGTTTGAGCTTGGTCAGTCCTGTGAAAAAGGAACTATAGCAGGGTACACCTGGATTAATATCCAATTTGGGGGTAGCTGTAACTGTGTGTGCCAGTTTTCTCCTGGTAGACAGTGTGGGCTTGATGGATGGGAAATTATTTGGGGTACAATGTTCCCTGTGGGGATATGACTGAGCAAGTGGGGCATGTTTGAGTTATTTGTTGGAATAGTGATGGCATTTTGGGACAGTATGATCTCTAAGTCCACGGTTGCCATGGCCTGGTTGATAATCCCAAGAGGGATCTTCTTGGGAGAACTGCCTGAGCTCCCACTGGCTTATTGTTGCTTATAGCATGCACCTTGTCAGCAAAAGCCTGAGCCACCGTCCAGACCCTTTCCCTTTCATCAGGAGAGAGTGTGGAAGTGAGAATGATGTAGAGGTCATGTCAGGTGAGGTAATAGGATTGAGTGAGGCATTTGAATTCTTTGATGTAGGTGTCTGGATCAGAGGAGAAATAACCTAGCCTCTTTTCAATTTGTGAGAGGTCAGATAGAGAAAAGGGAACATGGACACGGACAATGCCCTGTGCCCCAGCTACCCCATGTAACAGCATCAGGGGTACAGGCAGTGGCGGGTATTGGGACTGATGAGAGCAGTCTCAGGACCGAGTATGTGATGAAGAGGGAAGGTGCATGCTGTGGAGTAGGTGAGACCAGATGGCGGAGAATGAGAGCAGGAAGAAGAGGCGGATGGTGTGGAGGTGGAGGAAGGGTTGTATGGAGGGGGGGAGTACAAGTGGGGGATGGCCATGATCTGATGGATCAAAAGAGGAAGCATCTGGGAGGGTCTTGGGTAGGGGGTGGTTTCTCTTGGGCTAGAAGGATTTGAGAAGGGGAGCAAGTCAGACAGAGAGAAGGATGAGAACAGAGAGAAAAGAAAGCATGGACATAGGGGACCTCAGGCCCCTTGCCACTGCTTTGACAGAAGTTATCAAGGTCGTGAAGGATGTTGAAATTGAAGTGCCATTCTCTGGCCATTTGGAACCATTATCAAGGTCGTACTGAGGCCACTCTTGATTACAGAAAAAGAGTAAGTGTCATGGCTTCATATCAGATTGTAGCCCTAGTGCCTTAAGATTGCGCAGTCCAAGGGTGTGGAGTTAGACTGTTTAGATGGTGAGGTTCCCATGACAATTGCGAGCCAGAGAGTTAGGGTGAGGATCAGGAAGCCTCTGAGGATAAGGGCAAAGAGAGGAGCATCCTCGTGTCTATTGCCAGACCCCTGAGAGAAGAGAAAGGAATTGAGTTGACGGGGTGTCCCCCGAGAGCAGCAATCCTGGGCCACGGGCCAAGAAGAATCCGTCTGGCCTAGCACTAGGACTCTAATTTGACAGCACAGAGGACCCAAGAGAGGAAGGCATGCCCAAACAGTCACCCTGAGATTGTTGACTGATGTGTGGCTGTAAAAGTCAGCAATGGTAATGGATGAGGACCCCTGGGTGGGCGTTTGGTTGGCAGGTTCAGGAGGGCCAACCAGGAGGTGGATCAACCTGAGAGCTGGGGATCATCGTCGCAGGTCCCAGCAAAGTCCCTCCCGGGTTTCAGCACCATAAATGTGAGATGGAATGAGCTGGAACACAAACACCCATGTGTAAGGCTTTATTGGAGGTCAGAAGGAAAGAGAGAGAGGTATTGTCGGAGGAAGGGTTTTTATACTGGTCGAAGAGGAGGGAGGGGTTGAGATTAGTGGAGGCAGGTGATAGGTTGACTAGGGATGATGTGCTGGTAGAGAGAGAGGAAGTTCCGGTAGGGAGGCAAGCAGTCATTTTATTATGCATGTGGATGAGGGATTCTATCAGAAACCAAAATGGAAGAACATGCTTAAAATTTCTCAAACTCATGAGGAACCTCTACATTGTCTTTTGTGTGGATCATGACAAGCTATGGACAACATTGTGAAGTATGAGTATTCTAGAACACTTAATTGTGCTCATGAGGAACCTGTACATAGACCAACAGGCAGTTGTTTTAATAGAACAAGGGATCACCAAATGGTTTAAAATGAGGAAAGGTGTGTGCCCGATTTGTATTCTTTCACCATATTTATTCAATCTATATGCTGAGCAAATAATCCAAAAAACAGGATTAAATGAAGAAAAACATGGCATCAGGATTGGAGGAAGACTCACTAACAACCTGCGATATGCACAGGATGCAACCTTGCTTGCTGAAAGTGAAGACGACTTAAAATACTTACTAATGAAGACTAAAGACCACAACCTTCGGTTAGTGTTGCATCTCAAGCAAAGAAAACAAAAATCCTCACCACTGGACCAATAAACAATCTTCATATAAGTGGACAACAGATTGAAGTTATCAAAGACTTTATTTTTCTCAAATCAACCATCAGCACTCATGGAAGCAGCAGCCAAGAAATCAAACGACATATTATTGCATTAGGCAAATCTTCTACACAAGACCTGTCTAAAATATTGAAGAGCAAAGATGTCAATTTGAGGACTAAGCTGTGCCTGACCCAAGCCATGGTATTTTCAGTAACCTTCTAGGCATGTGTAAGTTGGACAGTCATTAAGGACGAACATAAAATTATTAATGCGTTTGAGTTCTGATGTTGGAGGAGAATATTGCAAGTAATCTTGGGTCTTGGGTACAAAGAAATATGTGTTGAAAGAAGTACCGCTAGTATGTTCCTTGGAAGCCAGGATGACCAGACTTCGTCTGTCATACTTTGGACATATTATTAGGAGGGATCAGTCTCTGGAGAAAGATATGTTCAGTAAAGTGGAGGGTCAAAGAAAAAGAGGAAGACCCTCAAAGAGATGGATTGGTACAGAGGCAGCAGCAATGGGCTCAAGCGTAGCAACAATGGTGAGGTTGGTGCAGGGTTGGGCAGTGTTTTATTCTGTTGTGGATAGGGTCACTACGAGTTGGTACCAACTTGGTGACACCTAAGAACATCACAACAAAGTAGGGGGTGAGCCAAAAAGAGGAAATGCCCCAATGAAACTGATTGGCATGTTGCCATCAGCAATGAGCTCAAGCATAACAACTCCATGGCACCTAACAACAACATGTCTTGTAAGGACTTTGCTTTTCATATTATTCCCCATGCATCTGCTTTATCAATTTCTCTTTTCCAGCAGATCATTCCTTTATGTATGCAGACATGCTCATGCATCTGACATCTTTTTTAAAATGCCTTGCCCCACATCCACATTTTCAAGTAACTCAATGAACTATGCAACATTTAAGAAGGTGACCTATACGCACTGCTTCCATATTTTCCCTTCTGATTCCTCAACTCTTTTTATGGTTTCTGTCCTAATCATCCCCTTGGAATGTAAGACAAACTCCATGCCACAAAATCTAATTCACATCATTCAACATTGGAACTGTACATTTTTCTTTTTACATTTCTTGGAATGTATGAAGTGTGTTGTGTCCTAGCTTCCCTTCTTTCACACTGGTGATTTCTTCCCAATCACATTTTCTGTTTTCTTCACTTGTATTTTACCTCTCTAGTCTCACTCTAAGGAGCCCTGATAATGTGATGGTTTATGAGCTGGGCTGCTAACCTCAAGGTCAGTAGTTTGGATCTACCATCGGTTCTGTGGGGAAAAGATGAGGTTTTCTGCTCCTGAAATGATTTTACTGCCTCTACAGGGTCGTTCTGGCAGCATAGTGGTTACAAGTCGGGCTGCCAACCTCAAGGTCAGCAGTTCGAAACTACCAGCAGTTCTGTGGGAGAAAGATGAGGTGTTCTGCTCCCGTAAATATTTACAGCCTTGGAAACCCTGTGCAGGGTCACTATAAGTCGGAGCCGACTCCATGGTACTTAACAACAACAACAGAGTCGCTATGAGTTGGAACCGACTGCACAGCACACCACCACCACCATCAGTCTCACTGTGGAGCCCTGGCATGGCACTGTGGGATAAAGCATTGGACTGTGAAGTCGGTTTGAACCACAAAATCAACAGTTCAAACTCTCCAGTCGCTCCTTGGATACCCTATATATAGCAACCGTTATGAGTTTGAACCTACTTAATGGCACTTAACTACAACAACAGTCTCACTCTGAGTCCTGGTAATGCTGCAGGATAAGCACTGGACTGCCTACTCGATGGCATACAATGAGTCCTACTCGCCCCTGTGTGTTCTTTCGGGATCTTTCCATAAAAAAAGTTAGCATTTGTGTGACTTGACAAGCAATCTGCATATTGATGACATCTGTGTTTGCATGATATATGTATTTCTTTACTATGAGTTCTAAATTTGTATTCCTAACAACATCTCCACTAGAATGTCACACTTGCCCACCAAAACCTGTTCCTTTCCTAACCTTCTCCTTTCCCAGTAAATGGTAACGTTATGGCCCCATTTCATCAAGTCAGAAATTAAGAAGACTTCCTTGTGTTCTCCTTTTCTCTCATTTCTCACATGGAGGTCATAAGAACTGTCTACCAATTCTGTATTCAACTTATCTTTCCAGTCTGTCTACCTCCTTTTGCATCACTCTTATCAACATCCCTGTAACTATTCATGTTTCAACTTGTGATTCCAATGCCTTTCCCCTACAGAAGCCTAACCTCAGTGAGAGTAGGCTTCATGTTGATCCAATTTACCACTGAATTCCTTGTTCTTATCTCCATGCTTTATATGATTGTTGCTGTGTAAGTCAAAAAGTATTGCATACATGAACACATTTATTCCAAATAAAATGTGTTTGAACATGTCTCTGCAATCAGGGATGACTGCAGACAAGTTCTCTCAATAATACACTGGTCCTCCTCATGTTAGGCATTCCTTCCAAAACAGTTCCACTCTAAACAGCGACTACTGAGGGGATCTGCTGGGGCAGTTAAGTTCAAGGCAGAGAGGTCTCTTCCCGAAGGTTATGATGGCTACATTTTTTTGGAAGTCCTAAAGAAGTGATCATAATAGATTTTCTCAAAGGATTCAGCTTGATCATGAGGGTTTATTAGGAATAAGTTTTAAGAAAACTGGAAGTTGCAATGGTGAGAGAAAGGCCAGGAGAATTGTGCCAAGTAATTTTCTTCCATCACAACGATGCCCCTGCTCATTCTTCTAGGATACCAAGGACTGCTGAACTTCCTTGGGAAACCTTTCTCTACCCACCCTACAGCTCTCATCTTTCCCCTTTAGATTTCTTTTTGTTCCCAAACTTAAAGAACACTGAAAAGGAATATAATTGGAGTCCCTTGAGGGGCCAAATTTGCAGTCTTTGATGTGATGTAGATTGAAGTGTGCAGAGTTCTCCAGGGGAATTGTTAGAAAGATGAAATACCACCTTCAGAAGTGCAAAGACATAGAGGGAGGGTATTTTGAGAAACAATAGCTCTACAGTTGATATTGTTGTTTAATAAAGGTTTCTCAATTTGGTAGCAATGCTTTTTGAATTACCATCGTACACAGTAGATGTTCTGCACATAGTAATGGGTGTTTACGTCTTTGAAGAATATCAAGGATTCCAGTGACAGGAGTGAAGCAAATAATGAAGATGATAAAAATGAGTCGAAAGGTAAGATGAAGGTAGGGGCTCTTCCCAACATGCAGCACAGACTTTGGAGATAACTTCAGAGTGACATGGGAAGCCGTTGGAAGATTTTAAGTAGAGACATGTGAGATGGTCTGGCTCAAGTTTTAACTGGATCGTAAAATATATTTCACAATTAATAGTCCGCAACATCAGTTGAGAGAAGCCAAAATAAACCAGGTTCAAAACTATCTTACTCATTTACAGAATTTGTACAAAGATGTATTATTGTCATGTACTTTACAGCATGCTATTTACATGACTTCTAGTATTTTGGCCAAAATACAAACATTAAGGAAAACCCATCAAAGAAAGGAATATTAAAATAATGTTCAAGAGCAATGCAACATCAGTATTTTAGGAAAGTTGTTTCTAAAAATTAAAAAAAAATTGACAAACAGAATATATTTGACTAATTATTAGTGAGTAAAAGGTAATTATTTTTAGCTTAATGACTACCATCACTAAGTGTAAAATAGGATGTGAAAAATGTTACAATTATTTAGGAAAACTCTGGGCCCAGACCAGACTACTTCAGCTCAACTTCCAGTTCTACCACTTACCCTGTAGTCTTGGGCAATTACTTTTCCTTCTGTGTCTAAATTTCTTCATCTCTGAAATGTGGATAAAGAACCCTGGTGACACAGCTGTTGAGTACCAGACTGCTAACCGAAAGATTGTGGGTCAAGCCCACCAGCTGCACTGCAGGGGAAAAGACCTGGTGATTTGCTCCCATAAATATGGCAGACAAGGAAAGTAAGTACAACAGGGCAGTTGTTCTTTGTCACGGGGGTGGGGAGGGGTGTTACCGTGGCACACAACAACAAAATGTGACTGATCATATCTAAAAGAGTTGTTTTGAGAAGAAGGGATAATAAACATAAATCACTAACCACAACACTTGAAACATTAAATGTTCTAAAATAATAATTATTGCTATGATTATTTCAACAACTAATTTTGAATTTCTTACACTTAAAAGGGGGACCTCTGAATAAAAAATCCCTAATCTAAAATCCTGGTGTGGTGCTGTGGATTAATGCACCAGACTGCAAAGCCTTTTGAACTGCAAGGTCAGCAGTTCAAGTTCACCAGCTGCTCCTCTGAAACCCTATAAAGAGTTGTTATGGGTCGGAACCGACTTGACGGCAGTTCACAACAACAACAACAACAAACTCTAACATTCTCATTTTATTTGGGCTACTTGTCGTGCACCACAGATTTACTTTTTATAAACACTGCTCTTTGTGTAAGTTGTGAAACATATGTTAGAAGGTCAGAATAATTCAAGTATTATACTCGTTAAGTATACTTTTAGACTTGTCATCACATTGGTTGTCTAGGCAGCATCTACTCTAGTGTCTCATAGATAGTTGATTTGTAAACATGAAATAGACACTACCAGAACCACATTCCACAGAGTACATTGTTGTTTTTAAGAGCCACTGAGTCAATTCTGACTTATAATGACCCTGTACAGAAATTCTGAGGAGCAGCTGGTAGGTTTGAACCACTGACCTTTTGGTTCACAGTCCAGTGCTTATCCTATAGTGCCACACCAGGAACCGTAAATGTTAAAAGTAAATGATAAAAGTAGCCCTGGTGGCACAATGGGTAAGTACTGAACTGCTGACCCAAAGGTCTGTGGTTCAAACCCACCCAGCAGTTCCATGGGAAAACAGATCTGATGATCGGCTCCTATAAAAATTGCAACCTTACAAACCCTATGGCACAGTTGGAACAGACTGAATGGCACAAAATAACAACACAGTTGATATCAGAAAGGTCTGCTGTGAGTCTAGGTCTCCTTTGTTGTTGTTAGGGACCTTTGAATCCCTTCTGACTCATACTGACCCTATGTACACAGAACGAAACACTCTGGTCTTGCACCATCCTCATAATCATTGTTACGCTTCAACCCATTGCTGATGCCACTATGCTAATCCATGTCATTGGGGATATTCCTCTTTTTCATTGCCCCTCCTCCACTTTACCAAGCATAATGTGCTTCTCCAGGGATATTGTTGTTGTTAAGTGCCAACAAGTCAGTTCCAACCCATAGTGACCCTATATAAGGTTTCCGAAGTGCAGCTGGTGAGCTTGAACCACCGACCTTGCAGTTCAAAAAGCTTTGCAGTCTGGCGCATTAACCCACAGCGCCACACCAGTACTCCAAGGATAGGTCCCTCCTATTAGAGTGTCTGAAGTACGAGAGACATGTCTCACCATCCTATCTTCTATGGAACACTCTGGCTGTACTCCTTACAACACAGATGTGTTTGTTGTTCTGGCAGTCCATGATGTTTAGTGCCATTGACTCAATTGTGACTGACAGCGACTGTGTATATGGTTTCCAAGCAGTGGCTAGTGAGTTTGAACCGATGACCTTGCAGTTCAAACTGACCTTGCAGTCCAGTGCTTTATCCCACAGCGCCAAACCAGGCAGGACTCCTGGTGTGGTGGTCCATATACATTTAATATTCTTCTCCAACACCATGACTCAAATACATCAATTCTATGGTGTTTCTTGTTAATTTTCCAACTTTCACATGCATATGAGGTTATTGAAAATACCATGCCTTGGGTCAGGCCAACCTTAGTCATTAAATTGACATCTTTGCTTCTGAACACTTTAAAGACATCTTGTGTAGAGTAGTTGCCTAATGCAATACATAGTTTGATTTCTTGACTGCTGCTTCCTTGAGTGTTGATGGCTGATCTTAGCAAAATCAAGTCTTTGACAACATCAATCTTTTTTCCATTTATAATGATGTTATTTATTAGTTTCCTTTATATTGAGGTACAATGCGTAGCCAAGACTGTGGTCTTTGATTTCATCAGGAAGTATTTTAAGTCCTCTTTACTTTCAGCAAGCAAGGTTGTATCACCTGCATATTACTGGTTGTGAATGAGTCTTCCCCCAATCTTGTTGCCACATTCTTCCTCATGCAATCCAACTTCTCAGGTTACTTGCTCAGCATACAGATTGGATAAGCATGGTGAAAGAATACAACTCTGGTGAACAACTTTGCTAAGTTTAATCCATTCAGTGTTCCCTTTTTTTGTTTGAAAAACTGCCTCTTGGTCTCTGTCCAATTTCCTCATGAGCACAGTTAAGTGTCCTAGAATACTCATACTTCACAATGTTGTCCATGGCTTGTCACAATCCACACAATCGAAAGCCTTTGCACAGTCATTAAAGCACAGGTAAACATCTTTTTTTCAGTATCGTTAGCTCTTGATCATACGCCACCTCTTGAAAAGCAGGTTTCAGACTCTCTTCTGACATCTATTTTAACGCTTTTCTTCTTTTTTGTCTTTGTAGTGACCTTTTGTTTTCTTCCTGTATGATGTTTTTGATGTCATTCCACAACTCTTTAGTCCAATGTGCACTAAAGGCACTAGCAAAGAATAAGGCTTCATGAGTTGATGGAATCGAAATGGAAAATGTCAACAAACTGATGTAGCACTGGAGGCTTCATTCATCTATGCCAAGAAACTTGGAAGATAGCTCCATGGTCAACTGATTGGAAGAGATCCAAATTCGTGTCCATTCCAAAGAAATGTGACCCAATGGAATGCAGAAATCATCGGACAATATCATTAATATCATATAAAGATACAATTTTTCTAAAGGTAATATAATAATGGCTGCAACCATACATTGATGAGAACTTACAGAGGTTCAAACTGGATTCAGAAGAGAATGTGTATGTAAGGAGAGATATCATTGTTGACGTCAGATGGATCTTGGCTGAAAGTAGAGAATACCAGAAACATGTTTACCTGTGCTTTATTGACTATGAAAATGCTTCCAATTGCTTCTTTTGATGAAGATCAAAAACCACAGCCTTTGGTATGGGTTGTGCCTCAATGTAAAGAAAACAGACATTCTCACCACAGGACAAATGAATAGCATCTAGATAAATGGAGAAATGATTGAAGTTATCAAGGACTTCATTTTGCTCCAATCAACCATCAACACTCATGGAAGTAGCAGTCAAGAAATCAAAAGATGTATTGCATTAGGCAAATCTTCTGCACAAGACCTCTTTAAAATGTTTAAGTGTAAAGATGTCAGTTTGAGGACTAAGGTTGGCCTGACCCAAGTCATGCTATTTTCAATAACCTCATATGCATGTGAAACTTGGACAATGAATAAAGAAGACCACAGAAGAATTTATGTATTTGAGTTATGGTGTTGGAAGAGAATATTAAAAGTGCTATGGACCACCAAAAACATGAACAAATCTATTGGAAGAAGTGCAGCCTGAATACTCCTTAGAAGCTAGGATAATGCGACTTCGTCTTTCATAGTTTGGACATATTTTCAGAAGGGATCAGGCCCTGGAGAAGGACATCATGCTTGTTAAAGAGGAGGGTCAGTGAAAAAGAGGAAGACCCTCAATAAGATGAATTGGCACAGGGACTGGGCAGTGTTTCGTTCTGTTGCACATAAGGTTGCTATGAGTACTGACTTGACAGCATCAAACAACAACAACAAAATAAACATCTTTCTGGTATTTGTTTCAAGCAAAATCCATCTGACATCAGCAATGATATCCCTCATTCCACAGCCTCTTAAGAAACTGGCTTGAACCTCTGGAAGTTCCCTGTCAATGTACTGTTGCAGCTATTTTTTAATTACCTTCAGCAAAATTTTAGTTGCCTGCAATATTAATGATGTTGTTCAATGATTTCCACATTTTGTTGGGTCACCTTTCTTTGAAATGGGCACACATATTGATCTCTGACAATTAGTTGTCCAGGTAGCTGTCTTCCATATTTCTCGGCCTAGATGAGTGATTACCTTCAGTTCTGCATCAGTTTGTTGAAAGGTATCAGTTTTTATTCCATCAATTCCCAAAGCCTTGTTCTTTGCCATTGCCTTCAGTGTACCTTGGACTTTTTGTAGCTCTGGATCATAAGCTAGTTCTTTAAAATGGTTGAACATCAACCATTTCTTTTTGGAACAGTGACTCGGTATATTCCTTCCATCTCTTTTTGATACTTTCTGCAACAATAATTATTTTGTCCATAGAGTCCTTCAATATTTCAAGTTGAGGCTTGAATTTTTCCTTTAAATATTTCAGTTTGAGAAACGCTGAGTTTGTTGTTGTGTTTTGGTTCTCCTTCTCCAGATATTTGTACATTTAATTATAATAGTTGACTTTTTCTCCTTGAGCTGCTCTTTGAAAATTTCTATTCAACTCTTTTGCCTCCTCATTTCTTCCTTTTTTTTTTTTTTTTTTTTTGCATCTCTACACTGGAGAGCAAGTTTCAGAGTCTTTTCTAATATTCGTTTTGGTGTTTTCCTTCTTTCTTGTCTTATTAATGACCTTTGCTTTATTCTTGTATGATGTTCTTGATGCCATTTCACCCTTTTATGGTCTCCCTAGGTTTCCTTAAGTCAATAATCTTCTTTCAGAACTCAAAGTTTATACCACCCAGGACAGATCTAATCACTATGTATGATCATCCTAAACAACTTGTTGTTAGGTGCCACTGAGTTGGTTCTGACTATTAGAGAGCCTATGCACAACAGAATAAAACACTTCCTGGTTCTGTGTCATCCTTAAGCCCATTGTTTCTGCCACCATGTCAATCCATCTCATTGGAGGTCTTGCTCCTTTCGCTGATCCTTCCCTTTTCCAAGTATGATGACCTTCACCAGGGACTAGGTTCTTTCAACAACATGTCCTCAAAACAGGAAGCAAAGCCTTGTCATCCTCATGTCTATTGAACATTTTGGTTGTACGTTTTCCACAATAGATTTGTTGGTTCTTCTGGAAATCCATGGTACTTTCAATATTCTTTGTCAACACCATAAATGTAAATGCATCAATTCTTCTATAGTCTACTTTATTCATTGTTTAATGTTCATATGCACATGAGGTGATTGAAAATACTGTGGCTTGGCACACTTTAGTCCTCAAATTAACATCTTTAGTTTTTAACATTTAAAAGAGGTCTTTTTTGCAGGAGATTTGCCTAATACAATATATCACTTAATTTCTTGACTGCTGTGCCCATGAATGTTGATTGTAGATTGAAGCAAAATGAAGTCCTTGACAACTTTATTCCTTTCTCCATTTAATATGATGTTTATTTATTTGTCTATTTTGAGAATTTTTATTTCTGTGCATTGATGTACAAGCTATACTGAAAGCTGCAGTTTTTGATCTTCAGCAATATTTCAGGTCCTCTTCACTTCCAGTAAACAAGGTTATGTCATCTACATATTGTAATTTGTTAATGAGTCTTTCTCCAATCCTAATGCCACATATCTAGCACATACTTAGCAGACAGATTGAATCAGTATGTTGAAAGGATATAACCCTGGCACACACCTTTTCTGATTTTAAACCACTCTGTATCTCTTTGTTCTGTTCCAACAGCTGTCTCTTGGTCTAATATACAAGTTCCTCATTAACACAACTAAGTGTTCTGGAATGCCCATTCTCCCCAATGTAATCCATAGTTTGTCATGATCCACATAGTTGCATCCCATTGAATAGTAAAACAAACAAACAAACAAAAACACACACACACACATAAACCTCTTTCTGGCATTTTCTGCTTTTAGCCAAGCTCCATCTTATGTCAGCAGTAATGGAACTTTTTTCACATCTTCTGAATCCTCCTTGAATTTCTGGCAGCTCCCAGTCAATGCACTACTGCAATTGCTTTTGAATTATCTTCAGAAAAATTTGACTTACTGGTGATATTAATGATATTATTCAGTGATTTCCACGTTTGGAATGGGCACAGATATGGATCTTTTCCAATCAGTTGACCAGGTAGCAGTCTTTTTTTGGCATAGGTGCTTTGCCTCCAGTGCTGCATCAGTTTGTTGAAAGATTTTAATCTGCATTCTATTAATTCCTGGAGGCTTGTTTTTCACCATGCCTTCAGTGCAGCTTGGACTTCTTCCTTAAAATCCCATCCATTCTTGATCATATGCTGTCTTTTGAACTGGTTCAACATTGACCATTTATTTTTGGTACAGTGGTTCTGTGTGTTCCATCTTCTTTTCATGCTTCCAGCATCATTCAATATTTTGCCCATAGAATTCCTTCAGTATTGCAAGTTGAGGTTCGAATTTTTTCTTAAGTTCTTTAATCTTGAGGAATACTGAATGTTTTCTTCCTTTTTGGTTTTCTTACTCCAGGTCTTTGCCCATTCCATTGTTATACTTGACCTTGTCTTCTCGAACTGCTCTTTGAAATTTTCAGCTCTTTTAATTCCTCATTTCTTCTAGTCACTTTAACTTCTCTAAACTCAGGAGCAGATTTCAGCGTCTCTTCTGACGTCCATTTAGGTCTTTTCTGTCTTTTTAATGACCTTTTGCTTTTTTCATGTATGATGTTCTTAGTGTCATCCCACAACTCTTCATTTTCAGTCATTAATATCTAATGCATCAAATGAGGCCACTAAGTCTAACACTAAACGACTAAGCCTTTACCGCTCAGCAGTTTTAATCTGGTCCCTCATCACTTTATGACCACCAATCATTTCCAATAATCTCTTTATAGCGACATGCGGCTCTGAATGCCTTGGATATCTTCATATGAAACATCATTAGCATGCTATCGTACACATTTTACCTACTTAGTTTCTTACATATTTCAGTGCATTTTGAAGAGTCTTCTTCAATAGAATAATAATGATAATAACTTGTAAAGTCAAGGATATATAATTAAGGTTATTAAATAAAACTTGATTTCAAACAAAGAGTTTGAAAGTGCATGTCATTCCTGAGATGTTGCTGCTGTTGACAGCAGATATTAGAATTCATCTTTTGGCTATTTCTGCTGAATTATTTCAAAAATAATTTCTAGTGTCTTCATATCTTTACTATTTGAGAGCGAATTTTATGTTGAACATAGTAAGAAATTACACAGAGCTGAACCTGGCAAGTAAGATGGGTCATCAATCTGTGCTGTATCATCTTGAGAGAAAAGCATACAAATCTATTTGTTTGAATTGCTTATAATTGGCTAGGAAAACAATGGTCATTTTTAAAGTTTTGCAATCATTTAGCTCTGTCATATCAGTGATTATCTAATAATAGATGTGAAATCAGAGCATGCTATACCCATTTGGATTCTCTTTGAATGCCTACTGGTTTCAGCAGTTTTTTTAAAAAGAAAATAATTAAAGGATGCAGAGATGACAGGTAAGTTAGGGTAGAGCATCATTCAAGGGTTCATGCAGTGTTACAGAATGCAGTGGTGAGACAGTTTCAAGATCTCCAGTCTCACATCATCATGGGTCCAAGTGCAGTGGAGTAAAAGATAAGGATTTCACCCCCAGGCACCCCCAGGGTTTCCTTGGCTCTGATTATGTCAGGAACCTGAATTCAGTTCTCTGATTGGCAAAATCAGAGTCACATGCTGGCTTTGGGGGCAGCGAGTCATCCTCACAGATTAAGAGCAGGGACTTCCTTTCCTCTAGAGCAGGGGTGGGCACATCTGGCTTAAGGGCCATAAATTGTTGTTGTTAAGTCCCATCAGTCGGTTCCGACTCATTGTTTTTGTTAGGAGCCATCGAGTCAGTACCTACTCATAGCGACTCTGCACAATGGAATGAAATACTGCCTGGTCCTGGGCCAACCTCACAGTTGTTGCCATGCTTGAGCCCATTGATGCTGCCACTTTGCCAATCCATCTCGCTGGGGGTCTTCCTCTTTTTCTCTGACCCTCCACCTTACCAAACATGACATCCTTTTCCAGTGACTGGTCCCTCCTGACAATATGTCCAAAGTATGAGAGATAAAGTCTGGCCATCCTGGCCTCCAAGGAGCACTCTGGCTGCACTTCTTCCAACACAGATCTGTTGGTTCTTTTGGCCGCTCATGGCACTTTCAATAGTCTCCTCCAACACCATAACTCAAATGCATCAATTCTTCTACAATCTTCCTTATTCACTGTCAAACATTGAATTTTTTAAAATACCATGGCTTGGGTCAGGTGCACTTTAGTCATCAAGCTGACATCTTTGCTCTTCAACACTTTAAAAAGGTCTTGTGCAGCAGCTGTGCCTAAGGCAATACATTGTTTGCTTTCTTGGCTGCTGCTTCCATGAGTGTTGATGGTTGATCCAAGAAAAATGAAAAATGAAGTATTTGACTACTTCAATCTTTTCTGCATTGATAAGACTCATAGCATCCCTGTATAGGGTTTCCAAGGAGGGCATCTCCTATATCAAACTGACCTTGCGGTCAGCACATCACCCTGCAGCACCATACAAGGACTCCCTGTGAAACCATTCTGTCTTGACCTGCCAAGGCAACTACAGATCCAGCCATCACAGTAGTCGTGGTGGTTATGTGTCATGGAGTCGGTTCCAACTCATAGAGACCCTGCCTAGGATTTCCAAGGCTGTAAATATGAATCGAGCTGCGAACCGCAAGGTCAGCAGTTCGAAACTACTAGCTGCTCCGCGGGAGAAAGAGGAGGCGTTTTGCTCCCGTAAAGATTAACAGCCTCGGAAACCCTGTGCAAGGTCGCTATGAGTCAGAACTGACTCCAGGGCACATAACCACAACAACAACAACAAAATCTTTACAGGAGCAGAAGGCCTCATCTTTCTCCTATGGAATGGCTAGTAGTTTCAAACTGCTAACCCTGACGTTAGCAGCCCAACTCTTAACCCTTTCACTATCAGAGCTCCTTAGCTATCACAGCTGTTGTTGTTGCTGTTGTTATGTTCCGTGGAGTCGGTTCCGACTCATAGTGACCCTGTACAGGGTTTCTGAGGCTGTAAATCTTTACGGGAGCAGAAAGCCTCATCTTTCTCCCACGGAACAGCTAGTAGTTTCGAACTGCTGACCTGGAGATTCACAGCCCGATTCGTAACCACTACGCTACCAGAGCTATCACAGTATTGGTGAGTTATTAAATGTTTGACCAATTTTTAAGTAGATAATTTTGTGTGGTCTGCAAATGATGTTATAAATTTTGGCAGAAAATAGGTTCTCACCTCTGCTCTACAGGAAAAAGCAGTGCATTATTGTTAAAGAGAGAACAGAAATTGATGGATGTTAGCAGCAAAAAAATAGCAAATACTCACCAAAAGTAGATATACACACATACACTCCATAATTGCTTGACCTACTGTTAAGTAAACAATTATTAGTTCAATTCCCAGTACTGTCACCAGAATGGAAGTCTAGTAGAATGGGGGGACTATATTAACCCTTGATCCAGCTAGTTCTGTGTGACCTTGGCTAGTCAGTGAATATACCTCAGCTTCTTTATCTGTAAAACAGAGATAACTTCGATACCTCCTCAGAGTATTTGTAAGGATTAAATAAATTAAAATATGTAAAATTCTTAGAACACTTTTGTTAAGTGCTGTCAGGTAGAATCCGACTCGTAGTGACCCAGTGTGGGGTTTCTGAGGAGCAGCTGGTGGGCCTGAACTGACAATTTTGTGCTGGCTAATGCTGATCCCACAGTGACACACTAGGCGTTCAAGTGTTGTGTTAGCCATTACTATTCTGATGTGTCCTTAAACATTGCTATCATTCACTGCCTAAGCCTCAGCTTCTTTATTCGTAAAATCAGAGATGGGTCTTATATGAAGAAGGGTTGAAAATAAAGCAATTTTCTAAATTCCATGATTTCATAAACATTTGGAAGATTCTCATCTTTAATGTAGCCATTCCTTAGAAGGTTTGGAAGCAATAGGGCTGAACCTCAACACAAAGAAAGTAAATTTTACCATGAACTCAACAGAAATTATATAACTTTTCTTTTGAGATATTTTGAATGAGAAAACAAATCCACTGTCAAAAATGTGACTAAGATATTTGTACCTAGGAGAGCAGCTTGTATTTGACTAATTTGGTCTTAAAGTAGAATGATCCTTTGCTTTTAGCTCTACAGTATCAATAGAGTATCATCCTGGATACCTAGAAGAACTGAGAGAGGTCTTGATTTTTGTCCATTGGCCTTGGAAGTTATCTTCTACATATCTTATTGATCAACGCATTATGCATAGTAGGCCACATCATTGTTACGAACTGTATTTGTTACTTATACAAATTGCTGAAATGCATTCCACAGAATTGGTTCTCTCTGGATCACTATTTCAGATTCATTCTCACCTTTGTGGTCTAAAAATACAATTGACTTTATTCACTTAATATTAGATCAAGCTAAGAACTGGCCTATATTTTAAACAAAATAGAAAAATTTTTTTGAAGTACTTCGAATTTGGGCCAGGGCTTAAACTGTTAGGTGCTAATGGATAGCCATTAAAAACTCATGGCATAATTGAAGCATTAGTTTTCATCTTTATATGCCTCTGAGTCTGGAAGAGAAAAGAAGGAATATATTTTGATTCTATTTTCTTGTCTAAAAGGCCTCTACATAAATGTGAATATTATATATGGATATATATGCATCGTGTTATGATATGCTGTGTGACTATTTACACAACTGGATAGAAATAGTCCGAGAATCTTGCCAAATAGTGCTTAAAAATGCCACAAGATTATGGGAACAGATGTTGAAACCTAAACTCACTGCCTGAGTTGATTCTGACTCAGAGCAACCAACAGGGCAGAGTAGAACTGCCCCATAGGGCTCTCAGGGATATAACCCTTCACGGAAGCAGACTGGCACATCCTTCTCCCCAAAGAACAGATTAAGTAGTATATTTTAAAACCTAGTCTAAAATTGTGAATAATAGAAAAAAAGTCACTATTATCAAGTAATGGTCATCTTTGGTCAATGGCATGCCCCTTACCTAAAAATCTCAGCTCTTTTTGGGAGGGATGAGTACAGATAGTTAAAAAGTCTCAGATATTAACAATGTTATCAGTCTCTCTGTTGTGAATTTCTTGGGGCTCAAGAAATTCCCTTTATCCCCTAGAGTCTCACCTTGTTTATCTTGCTGACTTAATTAGCTTTGAACTATGAGTGTCCATGCCTCTCTTTGTAGACACAGCATCTCTAGAGTCTAGACTAGAGCAAGTTGGTCCAGTTGCCCAGGGCTCTGATCTGCTGGAACCCAACAGCTGGGACTGTTAGAGTGGACTCATGGAAACTGGCCAGAGAAGGAGGAGGGAATGAGCATCATACAACTGAGCACAATTATCGAAAACCATTAGCACAGCTGTAGCTCAGTCCCCTAGCCGCAACTTTATTCACCCCATTAAAAGGTGATGACCCCGATGTCCTAAGCATTGAAAATCATTGTGGATGGCCTTGCCCTCCATATCCCAAAATCCTTATT
Organism: Chrysochloris asiatica; assembly: GCF_000296735.1. Classification (NCBI taxonomy): domain Eukaryota; kingdom Metazoa; phylum Chordata; class Mammalia; order Afrosoricida; family Chrysochloridae; genus Chrysochloris; species Chrysochloris asiatica. Next base: position 19,625,697 of record NW_006408519.1, on the reverse strand, counting down.
CTTGAATTTATTTATGCTTCCATCAATTAATTCAGCATTTATGTAGGTATTACTGAATCTCCTCACATTTGTAATCGATTACTTAATATTTGTCATGGTCACAAGATTACCAACTTTCATACCTTAATGAATGCAAACAATTATTGTTCGTACTGGAATTGCATTTTCAGGTCCCCTCTACAGAGATAACACACATAGGAGGTCTGGGTTGAGGCCCATACATTTGTATTGTTAAAAAGTGTAGCCGATTGTTTTAAAAGCACTTCGTTATCCATAAAAGTAGAGACCATGTCAGCTCATTAAATACTGCTATTCCCAATACCAAACACAGTGTTTGGTTCATAATAGTTATTCAACATACATTTCTATACTTTTCATGGACCTTGCTAGATTCCTGGGTACAAGGATGATTTAGTTTTAAGCTTGTCTGTATCAGTCAGAGTCCTGGAAGGAAACAAAAGGACAATGAAAGGAGTTCTTGAAGAGAGTTTAATCAAAAGTCATTTCCAAAGTCATGGGCAGGGATATGGGAACCAACAAGAGGCAGTGAACACCAATTGGAAGCAGGGCCTAACACCAATGGGAAGCAGCTACATCAATGGGAAGCAACTACAACCCCGAGGCCTAAAAACAGCAAGGAGGGAATTAATATTAGAACCCTAAGAAAGGACAACCAAGGCAGAAGGGCTACCCTATAGGAAGGGCCCAGGGAACTAAGTCTCTGACAGTCTCTTTTCCTGTCCTGTGATCTAATGGTGCCTCCCATTAATCAAAGCCAACCAAAAACTAGAGAGCAAGGGAGACACAGGATGTAAGTGCTTCTCTTCCCAGGGCACAGAGAAGAATAGAGAAAGTAGACCATAGCTTCCTTCTGGAAGCTGACAGTCTGTTTTCTTAGAATCAGTACTCAGACAAATTTTACAGAAAAAATAGTCACTGGTATTTATCTATGGATTATTTGGTCAGGAGCTTTGGTAGCGTAGTGGTTACGAATCGGGCTGCGAACCGCAGTCAGCAGTTTGAAATTACCAGCTGCTCCGCAGGAGAAAGATGAGGCTTTCTGCTCCCATAAAGATTTACAGCTTCGGAAACCCTGTTCAGGGTCACTATGGGTCGGAGCCGACTCCACGGCACTTAACAACAACACATACGAGTTTATTCAAATTGTCTAGTTGCACCAAGGATATAACAATTGTGTGAACCCCAATATGGAATGTTAACTAAGCAAAATTTTTCATTTACCAGGTGACAACACATGCCTGTGCACACACACACACACATGCTCCCACACACAATTCCACAGGATTCACAGGACACCATGAAACATGGTGTCTGTTGGAACTTGTACATTTAGATTTATGCCATCAATTAAATAGCAAATAAGCTCTGGGTGATTTAACGTCTACAAATAGTAATAACTATCGATTGCCCCATGTTAAAATGACTCAATATTAGAAATGATACGCAACATAGAGAAAAAAACATTGCTAATGTTAAAAGAGATGGCTAATCTCTACCTCATTTTTCTAATTTTTATAACTCACACCCTGGCCTTCCAAACTATAAATAATCTCTTCCAATCTAAAAATTCTCAGCTTTCTGCCTCATTTTCTACACTCCACATTTTAATGCCTAGGGTTTCACTAAAGATCATTTAATTCACTATTTTTAGAGCAACATGGAATTATGAACCAAAACTTAATGATAATGAGGACAATATTTCTGAGGAGGACAAGCATCTCCTCTGATACACTGCCAAAAATATGCTGCTGAGATGAAGACCACCCAGAGCTTCAACTGGCACATGATGCGTCAGCCCATATGTATTAAAGAAAAGAAAGAAAAAGGCCACATGGAGTACTTAAAACTTGGGCTCAATAATACGTTTCTGAGGAAAATTAAAGACCCTGTTTCCATCTCCATACTGAACTTGTTGTTGTTGTTAAGTGCCATCGAGTTGGTTCCGACCCATAGCGACCCTGTACAGGGTTTCTGAAGGTGTAAATCTTTACAGGAGTAGAAAGCCTCATCTTTCTCCCGTGGAGCGCCTGGTAGTTTCGAACCGCTGACCTTAAGGTTCGCAGCCCAATTCGTAACCACTACGCTACCAGATGTTATTGAATATCTATGATTTGATGGTCTTCTGTCCTCAAGACTCTTACAGTTTAGCAGGGGAAGGACATAAGTCAACAACCAACATTTTACAAGTCACTGGCCTGATGTAGCTGACTTTTGGTGTGGCTCTGTGAATCGGTACTGGACTGCGAACCACAAGGTGGAAAGTTCAAACCCACCAGCTGCTTCTTGGAGACCCTAAATAGGGTTTCTATGATTTGGAATCGACTCAATAGCACTTATAAACAACCTCCTGGTGTGGCATTGCAGGATATGTACTGGACTAACTGCAAGGTTGGTGGCTCAAACCCACCAGTCCCTCTTCAGACACTGAATATAGAGACGCTATGAGTTGGAACCAACTGAACAATAGTAACAATATCCTCCACTGCTGATTTGGACTTGGAGTTTGGGGATTTGAGTTTGATCTTTTGTTGTTGTTTAGTTTCATGGAGTTGGTTCTGACTCATAGCAACCCTGTATAGAATTTGATCTTAGAAGGAAGGGTATTTAGCATGTAGAGTTTAGCAAGACACTACCTTAAAAGGCTTCTAAATGAGATTACAGTATAATTCAATGTGCCTATTGTTGTTGTTAAGCGCAGTTGAGTCAGTTCTGACTTAACTGTGTAGGGTTTTTGAGGAGCAGCTGGTTAGTTTGAACCACAGATCTCGCAGTTCAAACCAACCTTGCAGTCCAGGGCTTATCCTACAGTGCCACATCAGGACTCCCTGTGAATGGCCCTGCCCTCCATAACCCAACCACCTAGTCTCAAATTTTATTCATGCCTCCATTCATGCACCCAACCAGCATTTATCAGACCTATCTAGGGAATGGCAAGTGATCAATGGACCAGAAAAGTGGCCTGTATGGAAGAACAGAGTGAAGCAGAAGGCCAGAAAAGTGGTTTGGACTAGGTTGTTGAAAGATAACTTGAAGGCTCTAAAAACTTTGGATTCTTCATTTGACATGGAGATTTTGTCAGGTTTGTGTTGGTAGTTGTGGTTGTATTGCCCCTACTCATGGTGACCCTATACTTGTATTCTTTATAATGAAACACTGCCTCCTGATTTTGCAACTTTTTCATGATTGTTGGCATGTTTGAGTTCATTGTTACAGCCATTGTGTAGTGCCTTTTAAAGTTGTTGTTGTTGTGTGCCGTGGAGTCGGTTCCGACTCATAGCGACACTGCACAGGGTTTCCGAGGCTAATAATCTTTACGGGAGCAGAATGCCTCATCTTTCTCCCGCGGAGCAGCTGGTAGTTTCGAACTACTGACCTTGCAGTTCGCAACCCGGGCTCATTTTCCAGCACTATTTAGGCAAATATTCTGCTGGGATCTGTAGGGTTCTCACCCACATGCCAATTTGCCATACTATGGTAACTTACCAGTTGTTATGATTCTGGAAACTATGCCATTGGTATTTCAAATACTAGCAGGGTCGCCAGTGGTTTGCAGGTTTCAGTGGAGCCCATAGACTAAGAAGATATCCCTGGAAATGTACTTATGAAAATAGCCAATGAAAACCCTTTCTTTCTTGTTGTTATTATTAGTGTTATTTGCTGTCTTACCCATAGTGATTCTGTATAGTGTAGAGTCAGAAAGCCTCATGTTTCTCCTGCAGAGCAGCTGGTGGATTCCAACCGCCAGGGCTCATGCTACGGAGCCATCACACTTTTGCCATGAGGTAACTGAAAATGCCCAAGGAAGATGGTCTGACCTGTTAGATCTCTATTATACAGAATGCAGGGAGATGGAGAAGGGAGGAAAAGCTCAACAGATACATTCTGAGAGAGATAATAACTTTCTGAATTTGGGAAGAATCATTACGGATGGAAAGAAAGGATGTAGCAGATGCAAAAGGAAAAGGCCAATGGAAGGACTAAATAACTGATTGGATGTGGTACCTGTGGCAAAAATGTCACAAGTCTTTAGTTTCTTGTGTGGATTCCTTATGCCTTTAACAGATAGGGTTGATCTATTTCCATACTCTTTCTAATTTGTCTCTTTATAACCTCTTCTCCCTAAATTATTATATTGGACATGCCAACTTTGAATTGCTACTAGAATATTTGATTCTGAAATTTATGCAAAATCAGGCATTGGGTTGGTTATATACAACTGAGAGTTAATTGCATTAAGTTTGGGTCACTGGAGGGCATAAGAGAGTGTTAACAGGAGAAAATAACAGAACATAGAGTGGAAATATGAAGAAAACGGAAAATACTTACTTTTCAGGGTTAGATGGAGAACAGAGTTGGATCTGGGTTACTTCAGATGTAAATATTTTCTCAGTTGAGGAGAGAGAAATAAATTCAACTATTTCTCCTAGTAGTTTCAGTGCACAACATGGAGTGATCCTGTTTAATTTGGTTTTCAATGGAAAGTATATTCCTGGGTGTTCATGAAGCCTAGTGAAAAATCAAGAACCTTTATTATTATTATTATTTTATGGGGCACTCTATTCAGGGATTTGTGTGTGTGTCATACGCTCACGCATATGTGTCTGTGCATGTCTACACCTCAGAAATTTGTTTCCCCTCTTATTTAAATAAAGCCCACATTTGTTGGCTTTTACGGTGGGCTGCAAGGCCCATCTGTTTAACTAGGCTTTTGCCTGATACTTACATGGGGAGAATTGGCAAGTGTAAGTGTGAATTTGAATACCAGATATAGGCTATTTTAAGCTGAATTTATCCTTAATAAATTAGCCCAGAGGTGTTCAGCAATAGGTAGTTTTGGAAAATTATCATAATTTGCATGGAAGACTATGCTTTTTAAAAGTTGAGTAGTGTGTGATAACCGGAAGACATAGACCCCAGAAGTTCATCTTTGGTAGTATTTCTGTTTCTTCAGGTCTCACCATGAAGGAGGGCAGAGACTTAAATAAATGCTTTTGATATGCTGGAAGGCAAACTAGTCTGTATACATTTCATCAGATACAAAACTAACTTGAGAGCAAATAATACATAAATTTTTCTTGGGAGTATGTGTTAAAGCAGTCGGCATTTAGGACCAAGGGTTGTCAATCTTTGAGGTTTCTGAAAGGAATTGCAATTTATGACGTGTTAGGGTAAACAGTTGGATTACATTTCTGAAATACATGTTCCATCAGGTAAAATCATTGTGATTACAGGCACTGGAACTGTAAGTAAGTAAGTTATGTGCTAAAAGGTTGAAAATGTAAAACAAGTATGCTTGTGCTTAAATCCTAATCCCTCTTTGTATCTCTGCTGAATAAACTACAAGGGAAAAAAAAACAGTGTTTAAATTAAAACAGAAAAAATGAATTATGTCAGTTTGAAATATAATAAGCATTAATATAGTACAAGGAACTGTTTTCATCAGTGGTCTAGCCAGGAGAGAATATTTCAGAATTTAGAATTCTGAAAGATTATGAAGACGTTAAGTGAGCCAAAAGTCTCTTCTTTTGTTTATATTCTTTTATTTTTCTTAATTTCTACTTCATTTTCGGATATGTCATATATAAATGCACAGGTTGTCATTTTAACAACCAGGCTCCATTGTTCAAAAGGCATCGCAAATAAAAGCAAAGGAAGAGAGTGGTTTTAAGAGTTTTGCATATGTTTGACAGCAGAAGATAATAAATATAAATAAATCTTAATATTTCTCCTAATTCAGTTTGTGCCATGCAAATGTCAGGACTATAAAAACAAATCAACAAACATTTGAAGGAAAACAATATACATAACTTATTTTATATATTAAAAACAACTGTCAAACAATTATGATCTCATGTATTAGTTGGTTGTTTTGAAATATTCCTACTAGAATTAAAAAATGCTATGAGGGCCTTTGAGCTTAAACATATTGTGTCAATCAAGAGCATATGTAATATATCTAAAGCATAAGGTAAAAATTTTCTTCATAAATTATTTCATAAATAAATAAGTAATTTGCTTGAAAAAGTTTATGAAAATATTTGTGCTTTTATTAAGTTCTCTACAGATCTTTTGTGGTTAATTTAAATGGATTGATATAGACAGCATTTTGATCTGCTCTACTCTGACTTGAAATACAAAAGTAACATGAAGAGATTCTTCATTCTCAGGCAAACTTCAGGAAAATCGAGTCCGTGAAACTTCATTCATTAAAATTTTAAGTGACCATGAATTTGTTGGCTTCAATACCTGAAGTGCAACTTTATCCTTTCAATTAAGGGACGTAAGTCACCCTCAGACCTTTGGCCTTAACTTTTCATACAAAATACATAATTCTGGGTAAACTTAATGGTGAAGTTTGGTATTATTACAGGTGGAAAAATACCAACCATCTCAAGGGTTTTGTGCTTGCAAAAGCATGTAATTTAATTTTTTTGAACCAATTTGTTTCATGTGAATCAATTTACACTCCTGAAAGTTGCCTGAGATTTGAGGGTGACTGAGAGGAAGATCATGGCTCCTTTTAAAAAGTCATTTAAAATTTGGGGAGCAAAAGGGATTAGGACACTAATCTTTGTGATGGGTCATACTATTTAACTTTGCTCCTAAGATGCTATATAGCCTTAGATTTGATCAGTTAGACACCAATTTCAGCAGTTTTGCGTAGTATTAACCCTTTAATACAGTTTTACTTAAGTGTTGAGATACATATTTCAAAATCTATGTGATCTAATATTTTTAGTTAGTCATGGCTAAAGAATGTTTCCTGCAGCTCCTTATTATTATTTTTTTTTTCTGGATAAAAGTGGTTCACACTGTGCCGTGCATATTTCCATAAAAGTCGGCAAGTTAATTTATGGTTTAAAAAGGAAAATAAAAGGTCTCTATTTAATATATGAATACTTTTTACAGTGGACACTAGTAAATGACTCTAGTGTGGAAATATGCAGGTGGTCATTAGGAGCTGACTATGAGATTTACTTAAGATTGTGATATTAATTTTCCCTGCTAACAGGGCTGTATATAAATCTAACTCTGCATCTAAATTAATTTCAATTGATGATAACATATGAATAACTCCATGCATATGAGGATCATTGTCTTCTCCCTCCTTTAGGGAATATATTGTTTGTCTCATTGTGAAATTGTATTTTGACTAGTTTTTCACCTGACTAGTTTCTCTATTGCAAAAGAGTAATTGCTTTTTTTTTTTTTTTAACTCATAAAGAGTGTATAGGGCACACTACTAAAATATTTCTGGAATAAATATGCTACAAAATGAACTACCTATCTTTCTGATTAGGTATTTTAAGTAGAAATAAAGACCTGACAGGAAAAGGATGAGAATTGTTAAAGCACACACTTCATTTTTAAACGTTTTTATGATTGGCTTTTCCACTTCCGATAGTAGTATATTTCGAAAATATATTCATCCTTCTTCTAAAGAGATGCAAGTATAATTTAATGAAAAAAAATATTTTGCAGAAAATTCCTACATCATCGGCTTATTAATTCATGATTTTAAAAACCTTCCTAAAATCCTATTTTTAAACATTTTGTAGTTTTCAGAAGGAAGGATGTTTCTCTTTTGAGCACAAAATTAAGTTTAAACTGACTTTCATCAGAAGGAAACATACAACTTAAAGCCACTCAGTTGAAAAAAATAGTCCAACCGCTCAATACAGGCTTACTTAGTTTAACACCTTCTATACTATGAATCCTGTCATGGTAATAATGTTTTATGCATTGTGATCTTTGAAAGTTAAAAAACCAAAACAAAAACCCTTCAATTATGTAATTTTATGTTGAGGGAATTTGACTTAACAATGAGCGTATTTGGGGATGTAAAGTAGTAAAGGAAATGTCAGGCTTAATTCAGTTTCTTATCTGCTACTAAAATCCCAAACAGCAGCAGGTATTAATCTCACGGCCTTTGCAGACTGTTCTTATTTTATCTATTTTGCGGTACCCCCTTAAAGCTCCCATGGAGTTTTGCTGCCTTCTCCCTAGCACAGAAAACCATAGCAACCTCAGTTCTCACTTCTCCAACTCAGGATAGAGTTCAAGTTGTTCTTCTCAAGCCCTCTAGCCATCCAATGCTTGGAAAACACTGACCACGGACGAGGAGTCCTCAGACTTCTTCAGGCCCCAGAAAAAGGGCGGGGGTGGGGGGGGGCTCACATGCACACATACACAAATCTCGCGTCGTTTAATTGGGAGGGGAAGGTAAAGTAACAACCGAAAAGGTAGCAGCACTTTGAGAGTTCTTTGGATTGTTCATGCTCGCATCTCCAAGTGTTTGGGGCACGTCGATTTGGCCATCACTCCGTGCCCCCCACCTGCCCCCACCCCTCTAAGGTAGGTCCTGGTATTGATCCCATTATGCCTCCAGCTTAAGATCTGTCCTGCGTTTCCAGCCCGCACGTTCGCACTTGGGGGGG
>NW_006408519.1:19568834-19617043 GCF_000296735.1 Chrysochloris asiatica | reverse complement strand
CAGCGCGGGGACGCGCGCTGTCTCTTTAAGGGAGCTCGGTCTGGGGTGGCGCTTTCCTCCTCGAAGGCTCCTTTGATATTAATAGTGTTGGTGTCTTGAAACTGACGTAATGCGCGGAGACTGAGGTCCTGACAAGCGATAACATTTCTGATAAAGACCCGATCTCACTGCAATCTCAAGCGTCCTCTTTTTTTGGTGCTGCTCGTGTCTCCAGACCCCGCGTCTTCTCGCTCGCTCGCTCGCCTTCCTATTTTTTTTTTTTTTAAACAAAAAACAACACCCCCCTCCCCTCTCCCACCCGGCACCGGGCACATCCTTGCTCTATTTCCTTTCTCTTTCTCTCGCTCTCTCGCTCTCTTTTTTATATAAACGGGGGGAAGAGGGCAGGGAAGGGGGGCAGGAAAGACCTTTTTCTCTCCCTCTCCCCCCCTCCCCCCGAAATAATCCAAGATCAACTCTGCAAACAACAGAAGACGGTTCATGGCTCTGGCCGCCGCGCCACCATCTTTCGGGCTGCCGAGGGTGTTCTTGACGATTAATCAACAGGTAAGGAGGGGAGGCCGGGGCGGCTGGGGCCGGGGCTGGGGGCTCTCAGCCGGCCCGGGGCGCCGCGCCGCGAGTGCTGCGCCCGCGCGTGTGTGCGCAGAATGTGGGCGATCGCGAACGGGGAGCCTTGGGAATTAAAAGTGACTTTCTTTGGAGGAAAAAAAAAAAAAAAAAAAGGCTGAAGGAGAGTGTGCAGAAAGCCAAGCTCAGGCTTCTCGGGTTTCACATGCATTTTCTTTCTTCCTTTTTGCGCGTGTGATTTCTTTCTTTCTTCTCCCCTGCTCTCCCCCCCCACCCCCCCAAGCCTGCCAGCTCCTGCTTCTTTTGGTGGGTCTCAGGCATCTGAGCTTTGGAAAGGGACGGCTTCTAACTGCGGTAGCCCCTGGAGTCAGGAGGGTCAAGTTCAGCCGCCTGGGAGGAGGAAAAACAAATCCCCATTTGCCAAAAAAAGAAGTTTCAGGCCGGTGCCCCCTCCCCCTCGCTGTCTCTTTCTGGCGGATTTTAATTCTCTTCTACCGGGCTCAGCAGAGGAGCTGGAGGTGGCTGGACCCGAGGGGCCTCCACCGCTGCAAGTTTTCTGGGGCTCCTGACAAGCGGGGCACAGACTAGGCACCAGCATGCAGAGTAGTAAGTTGGGCGGTCTTGGGAGGGTCTGGGGTCTCAGAGAGAGGCCTTCATGTGGTCCCTCAAGTGAGAAAACAGCACAGGACTGGCGTTGGCTTTCAAGAGTTTGCAAAGCCGGGCTTCAAACTTTTTTCCCCTTAAAGGCCCAACTGGGCTGGAGAAGAAGGGTGTCGCATCCCCTGATGCCCCCGCATGTTCGGGACCCAGTGCAGCTTAGTCGAGGGGGTCTGTGCCCTGTCCGTGCCATGTGGCAGGCAGGGCCTTGCAGCCAGGGCGCTTCCGTAGGGGCTGAGGAAGGGGCAGGCTTCCTCCACAGTGCGGATGATGCGCCATGTGTCGCGGGTCAAGGGACACCGGCCGGTGACTAAATGCCTGACAGCGGTGGGACATCCAGGCGGACAGGCGATCTGCCTTCTCTTCAGTTCCTGTTTGGGCCCTTGAGAAACGCATCTTTGAAAGGCCAAGGCAGACGCCACTGTTCCTTCAAATAACTCCAGGATTATAGGACCCCATGAATAATTTGAGGGTGAGGCAGAGGTGGGAGCTGTTTGAAGTGCAAAGCTCTTTTTGTGACCCGGAAAGCTTTTTTGTTACTACCTGTCTGAGATGGTGGTGTTTCCAACCTTTTCCCCAGGGAAGTCGGTTAACTGTTTTATGGCCCCAAGACTAAAGCAATTTAAGTTTGAGGGCAAGGAGAATTGGTGGGTGTCAGAGGGAATTTTGGACTTTCAACATTTTAGGTTCTGCTTTACTTTCCCAGATCTTTTTAGGCCTTAGTGTTGATGCTATGAAAGCTTTGGAGTAAGAGCCATGGATCTTAAGGATGAATCGAGATTATGACAGAATATCATCTTTATCCTATTTTGGGAAATCACGGCTAGAGTGTAGTTCACTCTACAGGAAAGTGGAGTGAGAAGCTTGGTGGAGCAGTTGAATTATAGAGAAGGTAGGCCGCCTCATTGAACTTCTGTAGATTCATTTGAACTTTTGTAAACTCACCAGGTGGGACAGAAGGGGTCTGGAGCATAGTAAATAAAAAGGGAAAATATAGATAAGGCCTGAGAGAAAATTGTAAAGAAATGACAAATGGTTGTTGCTAAAATGTGATTGCCCAAAGCAAAAATGAAAATAGGAACCTCCCAACAACTCTCAACTGTGTTGTGAAAAACTTGTGGGTCTTCTGGGCATCCTGTTACTTTCCTGTTGGTTTTAGGAAAAGTTGATCATTTCCAAAAGGCTGCCAGAGTTAAAAATGCAAGGGGCAGCAAAGGAAAGTACTACGGGCAGCCAGTTCTTGACGTGGACAAAATGAGAATGAAAGTTTCTGAACTCACTGTTGTAAAGTTTCTTGCATGGAGCTCACTCTTTTGGTTAGAGCGCTTTCTCAAATATTCCACCCTTTAATGTAAAAAAGCAAACAAGCTTTAAAATGGTGTGGGCTTTTATTATTTCTTTCCCCCCAAGTATGCCAGGGTTGTGAATAAATAACAGGGTTTGTATGGGAAGATGTAGCATTTCCTGTGTTATAATGTTAACAGCACAGTCTGGAAGTGATACCAATATATTTTTTTTTACCTTTAAGTGAAAGTTTACTAATGAAGTTCCTAATCTTAATGTGTCAAGCATAGGTTATCTCTCCTTAGATTTCATGACTTCCTTTTAGTGCTACTCCCTTGGTAAAATAGATCTAGATTTCAGTTAAATATCCAGGGCCACTGATGCTAAAGTTTGATGATTATGTCTGGGTATTAATTATGTGAAAATAAAATTCTTGAGGACAAATAGACTTTTAAGGCCAATGTTACAACTTGGTTTCTTTAAATGTTAGGCATTCTGAACCTTCGTTTAGTACTCAGTTGGCAAAGTAGTATTATTTACCATCGGCGTGTTGCTGTTTACTGCTTCCTGATATACAGAGCTGTTCTATGTTAGCATATGTGTGTGTAGAATACTTTCATACATAAAGTAACAGTCTGCCACTCTCCAAGTGAGTGGTGGAACAGAGTAAATTCTAACAAAAAGTTTGTCACTCCCTTGGATTCTAGACTGCTGCTATTTAGCTTTTCTCCTTTGTCTCTTAAAGGTAACATTAAAAGTAAGGAGAAAAAAGTCTTCGTTCTTGTGAAGTCTGAGATGATTTTTAAAGTTTAGCTTTTGATGATTCCTATTTTAAATGATTGTATAGCATTTTCTACCCACTTGCTGAAAAAATTAGGTTGATACGCGTATTAGTGTGCTTATCATAAGTGAATAGCACATACTCCTGCTTTATTTTCAGTAATCTTTATACTCTTCTTTTAAGTCCCGTCTCACTCACCACTGAGTTTGCTCTGATTTCTCCTGTCTCGGTTTCTCTAATATACATAAAGAAATCTTCATTCATAAGGAGAGCTTCAGAATAGGGAAATGAGTTTATCTGTGTAAAAGCTGCTTTTATGATCCTAGTATTTCAGTGATATTGCTAATATTCTTGTTGTCTTATTGTTATTATATGAAGTGCATAAATATAGAGACATAGACCATAATTTGCAATTGATAGTCTGTACACTTCTACTAAGAAAACAAGTCAGAAGGTGTTGGGTTTTAATAAACTTTTGGCTTACCTTCTTTGTTACAGTAAAAAACACTTCTGTAAGTTTTAAATGGACTCATTGCAAATTGTTTTCAAACTAGAACTTTATTTCCAGTTGGAAATTAGCGTATCGATAAGTGAAGTTTGAACAGTTTTCATAATGCATCTGTTCATAAATCATATTTTACCTCAATATCTGGGTTGATAGCAAACAATACCGTAACAACACTGCGCTATTGTGTGGAAAACAAAATAGAATTTCAGAAAGTTGTAGGCAGGTGTCTATTATCGATTTGAAGGGAAAACTGATTTTTAAAAAATAAGTGATGCACTTAAAAAGACTGGCTCACACGGGAACATATTCTTATTAAGATATTCTCTGGTGTGTAAAATGAAGCCATTCATTCAACAGACTGACAACTTTCCACTTGGTATTTGCCTTTGCTTAATTTAGTTTCCTCAGGACAGCTAGTGTGGTAGTCTGCATTTGGTTTTGGCAGGCACAGAAAAGTATAAACTCAGACAGTTCTGTCCCAAATATTGCTGCTCACAAGTTGCAATCAATTTGATAGAAACAGCCAAGTTTTATGGACTTGCTTTCTGTTGTTCAGCCTTGCTCAAGCTTTCAGGTAATAGAGATTTCTTTTTCTCCTTTTTTTGCTGGTTGTAACTACTAATATCATTGATAACTAATACTGAATCTTGTTTACTCGTTTACCTTCTTTATTTAGTATTTATGGAAACTCTGGGAAATCAGTGATAATTTATTGAGACTTGAATTTATTTCTGTTGCTTATCCAAATAACAGCATTTTTCTTTTGATGTCATCATCCAAAAAGAAGTGGACTCTTTGTGACTATAATATTATGATTTCTGGAATTGTTGGATCCCTTAGAAATAGTATGAAGGAGCTCTAATAGCCTTTGACATATAGAAACTTAATCAGATTTTTAAGGATATTGTAATTGCCACATTTACAGAACAATAATGAACGCTTCAAGTGTTTATGTTTGGAAAATTAAGCAGAGCATCTTATAATTGTCACAAATATTTTGTCTCCTAGAAGTTTTGTTTATTGGGTTAACATGTTGTTGTTGTTAAGTTCTGTGGAGTCCTCTACGATGCTCAGCGACCCTGTACAGGGTTTCCAAGGAGCAGTTGGTGGGTTTGAACTGCCGACCTTGCGGTTAGCAGTTCATTGCTTATCCTACAGTGCCAATACCACACTTGTTATACTACTGTTCAGTAGCAAATGGTGCTGCAGAGATTAACTACTTTAAAAAACTCACCTCCAGATATAAAAAGCTTTTAAGTCCTTTATTTGTACAGAATATTCTATTAATTATATGTGCTCTTTGTGAATAATATCTTTCATGTTACGTTCGTTCTTCATCACCTTTTGCATTGTTATACCACTAAGTGTGGGTCTCAGATCCTTAGAAATTGAATTTGATGGTCTTTGGTTTGGTTCTCTGATCAGTATAATAATGTAGAAGCTGATTTAATCTAACCTAAGCCAGTTTACTTAATTTGCCGAAGACTTTATGGATAGAAATTATTTGAATTGTTAATAATTAGATGGATGAAGAAGCCGATCTAGTCACTGAAGCTATAATAGTTAATACAGTAGCCATGTGTAGTTTTTTGCTATTCCCTTTTATTACCAAGAGCACAGATCCAAGTAGCAGAAACAAAGATGAAATTATCTGTGCACTTTAAATTTGAAGCATCATTGGAAATAATTTTCTGATTCAAAGCTGTAATTGAAATACAAATAACATTCGAACACCCTATAGAACACATTAAGATATGCTTTCCATTCCTAAGAATGTTTCATTTAAAAACAAAAAAACAAAAAAAGTTTTAATTTTTAAAATGTTTTTTAGCTCTTTAAAAACCTGCAGTAAATACTTTACAAGTGGCTAGACACCTTCCCTGGTGGTTTAGTTTATACAAGCAGGAAACTTTCTCTCCTACTCTTTCTCTCTCTCTTTCTTGTTTTCTTTAAACCAACTGACGTAATGCCAAACGTTGCTTTAAAAGAACAGACAGAAGTAATTGGTAGCTTTTAACTTTTAATAATGTTCTGGATTGGTTTTAGTGGCCAAAATGCCATTTTTTTTTTTTTTTTTTTAAGAAAGTTCAAGTAAAACGGGCTTGTGGCCCGAGGAAGAAAGGCTCTGTTGATGCAGTTATTTTTATTCTTGTTTTTCAATCTGTTATTAAAAATCTTTCCTGGTGAGCTGGATTTCTGCTGGATTTCTCCAGTTGCTCTTTGTGATGGCTGGTGCACTTCTGGCTACCATAACTTACACAGTTTTGGGGTTTTGAGGGGAGTAGGTATTTATGTTGCATTCTTATTTGGTAAAATACTGTTTTTGTTTCAATTGAGATGAGTAAACTAAGGTTATCAATGGTGACAGGTCAGTGATTATGTGTATACAAAGATCCTTACACCTGTTAGCAAGAGCCCAAAATGTGGAAGCTTAATTGTAACATTAATCATTTTTAAGTGCAGAGGAAGGAGCAAAGATGAAACTTGACAAAAATATTTTTAGATTGAAAGCATTATTTGTAAGGGTCAGTGTTTTACACCCCCACCCCCTGCCCCCAGCTACTAGCAGTTCCTTTTTTCCTTGTAATTTCAGATGATAAGTTTTAAGCCTATTTGCACAGTATATTTTAGTTTCCGTTTTTCTAAATAGTAATTTGTATAATTATTTTCTGACCTTGCACAGGCAACCAGAACTTTCCCCAGTTAGGAGACATCTTGGTGATGCTGATTGGTAATAGGGCAGCTTCAGAAGCTGGCATGATGGAAAAGATTTCAGGGACCAAAGAGATTTGAGCTAGTTTTTCCTTCAGAGGGGAAAAATTCCATTTAGAAATGGGCCCTCCACCCCATTTCATGGGCCAGAATGGAATATCGACATTTCTCATGTGAATCCTTTGTGAGGTTTAAATTTTATGGTTACTGGTCCTGAACTTGACTTTCATCGCCAAATTTATTCCTGAGAGGTGGTTTTGTTTTTGTTTTTAAAGAAACAATGCATATTGGAAATTAGGTGTCATGTGGAATAAGAATATAGTCCTTAAAGGCATTTATAATTATAAAAAGTTTTGGCATATTCCAGGAAGTTGAAGTGTTCTCTGCATGGAAATAGGACAGTTTTGATTTACTTTCTGTGTTTCTCCTTTTTTCATGTTCAAGTCAGTACCATTCCTTTTCTTGCTAACTGGGTCTTTGCATAAGGATTTGTCAGGGAAACTGTTGGGACTGAGCTGTCTGTCGTTAAAACCAGTTTAGAGGGAGCTTCTTGGAGTAAGTTGTGACATATTTTATTTTTTTAAAAAGTTTTCAAACATAAAATTCAAGTTACGGGAATGTCTGTCATTAAATTTTTTTATTTCAAGAATGTTGGTTTGTTACTTCAAACTGAGGGAAAAGTAATAAAGTTTGGCAAGAAGGAAAAAAAAAGGCAGAGGGAGCTGCAATCTTTAATATCAGCAGTTTGTTTACTGTTGAGTGATGGGGAGGGCTTTGGGGAGGCTTTGTGGAAGATGATACCAAAAACAACAACACAAAAAAACACCCCATCAATTGGGTTTATGATCCCCTCCCCTTAAAGTTTACTTAAACAATATGTTTCAGTTTTGCCTCAAACCATTCCTTACCACCTCTGCTCCAATAATCCTCCACTATCTTGGTTCCTGAGAGATTAAGGATGACAGTTTCTTTTATATAACGAACAGCGCTATTGCTGGAACAAAGGTAACATATTTTAATTTGTGAATTTTTTTTGTAGTTAATATTAGGAACCCTAAAGTATGAGGGGAGAACTTGCAGTATAAATGCCTGCAAAGGCTTGAAGTAGCCAGGATCAGTATGCAATATTTGTTAAGTATTGCTGATAATATGTGTATGCTAATATATGTGTGTTTTATGTATGTAAAGTACGTATTCTGAGAATGCTTAGAAACACCTTTGGTGGTAGAATCTTAAAATACATGAAACCATTATCTCTCTGCTTTAAACATGAATCTTTTAAGGAAATACATGACTTGTTTTGTAAAGTCTAGAAGTGTGAGTCGTGTATGGCGTTTAAGCATCATAAATTCATCATTATTGTAATACATCTAAGTTTGCTAAGAAATTTTTAAAGAAGGAAAAGACAAGAAACAACTATGAATCCAAATGTCTCCTTTCAATATATTTTAAGAAATGCTTCTCAAGATCACTTTTTTTAAAAAGCTCCATTTCTGTTGAGAGTGTGTGCAGTTAAGTGACAGGGTTCTTGCTGAGTATATATTTTTATGGTCTAGCACTTTATAGTTTACAATTCTATCATCCCAAAACGTTATGTAGAAATAATATGAAACATGTAAAGACTCTGTACTCTGACCCAATGCGTTTTTCCCTAGGGTGATGGATTCTCTGCGTCACCCAAATGTGATGCTCTTTGCCAGGCTTGTAATACTGGTTTTTGAGGGTGGCTGTATGTCCTATTTCATCAAGCAACACAATACAACAACTTTGGTATCTAGGTAATTGACATAGTCAAAATAGCTTCTGGAAAACGTTCCAAATCCTTTTAAGTGAATCAGAAGTTAACTTATATATTCAATTTTATTTAACACTTGAATAAACAAATGGTTCATTGCCAGCTATTTAAGCCTTCTATAGTAGATAATGTTAGAAGAAAATATACAAGTAAGTGCTCATAGTTTATTTTGTTCCTATTTTCTTTTATTCAAAGGAAACATCCAGCTCTTACTTGCGTTTATTAATTGCTTATCTACTAGTTTGGATTTATGAAAGTGAGTAGCACAGTGTTAGAAGAAAATAAAAGTATTTTTGTATGTAATATATTGACGAATACTAACAAAAGTTTTAGCTTAATTAAATTGGGTGTTATAATAAATAAGAATGAGCTCAATACAAGATGCTCTTTAAAACTAAATATTTTAGCTGTAGAAAAAAAAAGAGATAAAAAAGAATTTTGCCTTAAAACTGTTTTCACTTGTAGAGTTTGTACAGAATGTATGAAAGTTACAAATCGACATGGATGCTATAACATGTGTTTCTTGATTAAGTTCTGCATTATGACTTTCCATGAATTCTTGGGAATTACAAGTTCAGTTTTTCTTTATAGAAGTATGTATTACATCTGAGATCAGATACATCTGTAAATAGTGTAAATATATACTGTGAAAGTTAGTTTGTGGAATCTAATTCTCCATTACATGATATACTGCATGTGCAGAGGGATCAAACATTACTAATCTAGTTTTAGCTTTAGTTCTCTGAGACATGCGCAAGTGCTGCATATGAA
Source organism: Chrysochloris asiatica (assembly GCF_000296735.1). Classification (NCBI taxonomy): domain Eukaryota; kingdom Metazoa; phylum Chordata; class Mammalia; order Afrosoricida; family Chrysochloridae; genus Chrysochloris; species Chrysochloris asiatica. The sequence goes on along the minus strand of NW_006408519.1, from coordinate 19,607,968 downwards.
TTTGTAGGTACTCATTAAGTGCATATATGTAAGTGCACACAGCTATGTTTTTGCTTTACAGACACTGCAGAGAATTTTAACCTGTTAACATATTTTAAAATATGATTTTGGTCTTTGTAATGTACATTTTCATTACTTAATGCATCTGAACACCTATTTGAAGGTTCGTTTAAATTCTACATTTGCCTCTGAAATGAGAGCAAGATTGGCCAAACAAATTAAAAATCAACTTCTGCTTGTGGCTTTTCAGCGATGCCATTAGCTACATCATCTTAGGCTGTGAAAGATGTAGAAATAAATACATCAGCTCCTTTTCTCCTCAATACAATTAAGTAGCTTAGAACATAGAAAGCTTCCAAAAAGGGATCTTGGCATTTATTTCTGCTTTGCTTTTTGATGCCATTAAATATTTTTGAAATAGAATCTATCTCACTTTGCTTTTAGAAGTCACAATTCAACTGATGGAAGTTAAGGTTCATTCTTTCTATCTATCTGCCTTTTTATCTTATCTTAATTCCAGGCCCATTTGATTGAATTTTCCCATATATATTAGTCTGACTGTTGAATTATTGATAATTTTTCTATCAATTATTTTCAATTAGACCCATCAGATCTTTTAAAATTAAGTATTGTTAAATCATATTTCCACTGAATGTTAAGAAATAAACTTAAATTTTGTGAAAAATTAAAAACAACAACAAATGATTATGTTTAACACTATCCTTAATTATCATTGGAAGCAAACGTTTTTAAATATTATTGTACTTTCTGGTCCCCACTTGTACAATTGTAGGTTAAGTTTTAGAATTATCTTGGTACAAGTGCCCAGTGCAAGCAATTGTACTTTCAAATAATGAGTGATATGAAACATCATTTTTGGTAATTTATAAGCAAATAGTAAGAGCTCTTTCTCCTTTGCATTTAGAATGAATTTGCATCACACTCTTTGGCTGTGAGGTATAAATTTCTATAAGAAGCTCATTGCCATCTAAACCTCAAAGAAAATTAACTATTATTTTGCTCTATATCCAATTTTAAAATATTCTTATCCTGTGACATTTTAAGCTGCACTACTTATTTGCACATAAATTTTCTTTTCACTTGTTGCTTAATAAACTTTTAGTATGAAAGCTGATTACTCAGAATAATTTTAGGCCAATAGAAAAAGTCATAATGTTACCTATTTTATGTGTAAATATGCGTTCATGATTTCGCATGTTCATTGTTAACCTTTGTTGCTACACATATTTGTGCACATTTATATGCACACCCATACATAGTTCAGTATGTCATTGGTAACATTTAATTTTACATACCACATACTCTTCTCACACCCCGGATAATTCAGTATTTCACTGGCAAGAGTAAAAATTTAAAAATGAGCCCAGTCATAATTAGAAATGGAGGATGATGGAGGATGCATAAATACTAGTGTAAGCAGGTTTTCCTCTTGTTTTGTTTTTCCCGTTTTCAGTTCCTTCTCCAAAGGATATATGTCTGAACAGAAGGGGGACTAGGGTGCTGTACAATCTCTTCTAACAAGGAACTGTTGCTGCATATGGCTTTATATATTTTTGACATAGAAAACCTTAACCTCTTTGCCTGGGGTACTTGGGACTTTTAGATAAAGAGCATCAGAGTCACACTCATCAGTTCCGACTTTGTGTGACACAATACAGTCTCCAACTTCTGGTGTGCTACTGTGCTGTTTTTCTTCAAGAGTGGAAGTCCTGTAAATTAATTTGGCATTTATTTGTAGTACAACTAGAGTTTTTCCTTTTTGAATATCTAGGTGGCTTCTAGAAGAGAGTAAGCTGCGATAAGGGTTGTACACTGCCATTCATTTGAGGATGCTGAAGAAAGTTACACGAAGACCAAACACTCTTTCTCTAGATTATTCCGCAGTCTTTTTTATATGTTATTACTATTTTTGAAACTTCTGTTGTTTTTTTATGCTAGTCAGGATCTAATATTTTAGTTTCTGATCCAATCAGAATTTCTTCTTTCCTGTGGAGAAATGGGCCAGCTGTAGAATTTTACCCTTATTATTTTACACTATTTATACTTTGAGGGGAATACTATAAGAAAAGGAAATTTATTACTGTAAAATAATAATCAGATTGCATTGTTTAGGTTTGAGCAAACCTTTGTCATTCTGTCTCTATGAGGAAATATGTTAAGTAAAATGAAATAAAGTGTCATATAATTTTGAAACATTTATAAGCACCAACTGTGACATATTTCTGGCAAAAAGATTATGATAATTTCAGCTCCTTAGTGCTTCCACCAAATTCTGTATTCCAGATTTCTGAATTTGTATTTGATCATTTGATCTTGGATGATGTTTAAACTGCATGTTATCTTGATTAAGGGAAGCGTATACTTGAAAGATTTTCACCATCAGTATGTTTTGAAGTCATAGAAAGTGGAATGACGAATATATCATGTTATCAACCCATCAAGTCTCTTGAAAGCATTTTACTTGCTGTGTATGTTAACTTATATTTAGTAACATAAAGCACAAACTGCTTAGCAGCATATTTGTGCTTTAAGCTACTACTAGTTCAATAAGTGATTATAGTTTCATCAAGCTCTACTAAAGAATGTTTCTGAGTTTGGAAAATTTTCACTGATTTTAGGAGCTGTGGGATAAATGCAGTAAGAAGCAGACATATTCAGAGTGATCACCTTTTATAAAGAAAAGTTAGTCCTATCTTTCATGTCTAGGAAAATATAGCAGGGAATGTTTGCTTTTTGTATGTTTTGTCTCCAAGCAGAGGAAACTGACAGTTTTATGTTTTAAGTGCCGAAAGTTATTCTTGGCTATAGAGCCCCTGAGTTCATCACTGGGATGTTAGCTTGAAATTTTGCCTTTAAAAAGTTCTAAATTTTTTAAATGAAATATGCTTTCACTATTTCCAAATTGACATCGTACGTTCTAGATGGGTTTTAGGAGAAAAAAAAAAAAAAAAAAAAGTTTTCCAAAGTATCTTGGATTGCTTGAAGTTTATTGATTTGGAAATACTTAACTATGATTTTGTAACTTTTTCTTCATGTAGAGGAAATAGGTTATCTTTTCGGGTTTTCTTATTCCAAAACATTTCTTTTCCATAAAGTGAAAATTAATTTTGTGTTTGTTTTAGATTCATTTTGTGGTGTCTTTTCAGAAACTTTCTGATGCATCAAAAGTTGAGATAGCAGTGATTTGAGTTATCCCGCCATTTCTTTCTTTAATAAGCTATTTGAGTCATTTATAAGGAGCGTGGGCCAAACATGAGGGGAAAATCCTTACATATGTGATTTTACCTTTCTCTTTTTGATTCTAAAAAAAAAGTAGTGTTTGGAAAACACGTTTGTTCTTTGTAGTTTGCTGCAAAAGAGAATGATGAATAGTGTAAAGTAACATGACATTTCGTTGTTCCTCATTTAGGTCTTATGCAATTTGTAGCCAAAGTTTTGATCAAAGAGGGGAAAGATTTCCTTTAATCACCTTTGAAATTAAGATTGTTCTGTGGAATTTTTCAAAAGTCATAAGAGAATATAAAATATTAAAACATAGGTCTAAAATTAAATATGCATTCATGATGGAGACTTTAATATGATTTGTAGCTTATTGTAAAGATGGTTTCTCTAGATTTGCCTTCATATTTATTTTTCCCAGCTTCTTTGCTTTTTAAAATGATTGACATTCTTAAATTAGAAAGATGAGGCTTTCTGCTCCCATAAAGATTTGCAGCCTCAGAAACCCTATACAGGGTCACTATGAATCAGAACTGACTCCACGGCAAATAACAACAATCAGGCAATTAAGACTGATATCATAAAGCAGTTATCCTGTTTGTCATCAAGACAATTTCGACTCGTAGCCATCCTATAGACAAACTGTTTTTGAGTAGGTTCCTTCTCATAGTGATCCTGTATAGGATTTCTGAGAGTGGCTGGTGGGTTTGAACTGCTGACTCTGTGGTTAGCAGTTCAGTGCTTATCCTACAGCACCACACCAGAACTGTCCATAGGTATTCCCAGGCTTTAAATCTTTAAGGAAGCAGACAATTTTCTCCTGTGGTGCGGTTGGTGGATTCGAACTGCAGACCCATTTGGTTAGCAGCCAGAGCTTAACCATTGCACCACCTGGATTCCTTTGCAGTTACCTTAAAGTCTCTTAAAAATGTTTTAGTTTGAAGAAATGCATCAGGCTCTAAAGAAATAGGTAGCAAATTGCAAATGTAATGTTTATAACACATTACCTCCATTATTTACTAAATGGTATTGCCTCTGAGGGAGCAGATTATTTCCATTCCTGCTGGAGTGTTTTACAGTATTTGGGTATCTCCACTGGAGATATTAAATGTATGGAGAGTGTAACCGATCACCTCTTTGTTTGATTCCTATGATGTCTGGCAAGCATTTTGTCAAAACTTTTGGCCCTACTTAATACATTAGGATAATGTGAGGAATTCGGATCACATTTAGTGTGTAATTTTGAAATTACTTGCTTAACATTAAAAAAAAATAAGTAAAAAGTTACCTAAATGGAACATAATGGAGAACCAGGACAATGGCTTTAAATTTAATTCACTGCCTTTAAATTCTGATTAAGAACACTAAATTCAAGGGATGGTTTCATCTTTTCTTACTGCAGGAAAATATAGGAGTTATTTGCATACACACCATTGTGTAATTAATTGGTTGACTTTAATTTTGACAAAAGATGATCATGTAAAAAATACTGGCAAAGTTTCTTATCCTAGCAGAGTGTTCAGTTTATTTCATTGTTAGGCTATGTTGGTAAAGCTACATATTAAAGGATATAAACAGTAGAATGAATTAAATCGTCTTACTTAAGTTTGTATGGAGAGTGGATAACCTATCACAATGGACAGCCTGCCTCTTCGATCCTATGCTTTCATTCTAAAAATTGTCCCCTATCTAGTATTCTGATGCGGAGCTTTTCATAGTGTTCTTCCTACATGAGGACAAAATGTGGATCTAAGCTAGAGAGCCTCCGCCTATCAGTCTTGAATTGTTGAGGACTAGACGTTTGCCAGTGAAGCATTTCTTTCCTCAATGGCAGAACTGCTGTGCAAGTTGGTTTTGTTTGTTTTTCTTTAATTCAGGTATATTCAGGACAACAGTGGTGTCATATTGTATTTTAGGGACAGAAGGGCCATTAGCTACTATCCATTTGAGAAGAATCATCTTATTTTATAAAGAGAGAAAAGCTGAAGATTAGGTAAGTTAAATGATTCGCCAAGAATTACCAGCTATTTAGGTAAAGAGTGAAATTAATTCATTTCTTATGACTTTTCTTAATTTATACATAAAATGCTAGCGAATCTTTGTTTGCGGAGAAAGTCTACCTAATATTTAGATTCATTAATCTTTATTCTTCTTTGTAACTTGTTGAGAAAGAACATAATTAGAATCTTCTATTAATATTAGGTGGGGAATTGGTGATCATATAATTAAAAAGTTGTTATGTTCATATGTTTGCTCTACCAGTACCTTTTATGAACATCTAGGAAACAAATGGGCAATATAGAAGTTATCCTAGAAGACTACAAAAATTAGCAAAGAAGATTTAGGTTTACTGCTGCTTTCGGACACTGACTCCAGTAATGATGCCTCGTTGGATTCATTTATATGCAGTTTGAACACTGGTCTAGTTAGGACTTAAAATTGATGAAAAGCTGATTATTAATAAGACATTAGTTTGTACGAATATTTAATATCCTCCCATTAGCTTAAAATACCTCCAACAGTTTTCTGTACAGAAACCAACTTAATAAACAAACAACAATGGACCATTTGAATTAAGGATTTGGTACCATATAGGCAATGGGACATTTAAAATGTAATCCTAACAGCCATAAGCCCCTTGGCAGGTTAAAAACTATAGGCAGTATCTGTGAGATTAGGTTTGAAATGTTTAATTAGTCTTTGAAAAGTGTTTGGGAAACCATTCATGACATTCACATAAATTCTTCAGCAATTATAAAAACAAGGACCTTATTTATTTCAAATGCTTTTCTTGATAATCCTTTATTCAGAATGATAAATATCGGTTTCAAATTCAGTGGAAAGAAATATTTTAAAGTATAAATTTAATGCGATTATTTTCTTTTAGAATTTGTCAGAGCTTTGATTTCTGCGATGACTCCATAGTACAACATGGATATAAGTCTTGTTTAGTGATTGCAGTTAAACTAATTTTAATCTTCTTTGTCCCATTGGGAAGGTGAAAATTCTGGATCTTAGACCATTGAGATAGTTTATCTGAAACTGCTTGTTTCTTCTTATCTTTCTGTTTAATACTTAATATTGTATAATATAAAGAGAAACTGCAACTCCTCTCCCCATCAGTGAGATAGTTTACAAGTCCAGTTTCACTGTCATTTCAAATTTTGAAGTTTTAAGTGTCTTGGTGGGTGCCATGCAGAAAGATGTTGGATCCAAGATAGTCCCCAAACCCTTTCAGAGGACAGCTTTCTTCACAGAAGTGGCTTTGGAAAGCAGGAGGTGGGGTGTCAAATCATGGAAATGAACTGGGCCTGTCCAGAGCCTTCATTTGAACCCACTTAAACACCTGGAATCCTGGTGTGGTTGTTGTTGTTAAGTGCCGTTGAGTCAATTCCGACTCATAGCAACCCTGAATAGGGTTTCCGAGGAGTGACTGGTGTGCTTGAACCGCTGACTTTGCAGTTCAAACATCTTTGTAGTCTGGCGCATTAACCTACAGCGTGCTGTAGAATAAACACTGGACTACAAGGTTGGTTTGTATTGCAAGGTCGGTGGTTCAAACTTACCAGCCACTGCTTGGTAACCCTATACAGGGTCACTAGGAGTCGGAACCGACGTGGTAGCACTTAATAACAACAAACCTAAGTTGAGCAAAATTCTACTCTGACACATGTGGGACCGCGGTAAATAGGAATTGACTTGATGGCAACTGTGTTTTTAATCCTGAGTTTCAAGGTACAGAGGAGACCTGTCTGCCTGCCTTTCATTTGCATGGATGTTTGTCTGTAATCTTAACCTGAGGGCAGGCTTGTCTTGGAGTTTTTTGCTCTTGTCGTTTTGCTTTTTTGTTTTGTTTTATAGACACACACACACACACACACACACATACACACACATATATATTACAATGAAAACCCTTTCTAAATGACTCTTTATAGTTTTTTTTCTTTAAAATGAAACAGTTTGCTTGGGGAAAATGATTCCTCATTAACTGAGTTAAAAATAATCAGTTAAATCAAAGAGTAATGGAATGAACATTAACATTAAAAAACAATTCTAAATGAGTTAAGGAACTCTTTTAACTATTATGCTCATCATTCCACATAAAGCCTATTTCTTAGACTGATAAATATACTGTGTGAGGACAGGCTGAAAATTTCCAGTAGTACTACATGGCTTCCTAGGTTTATTGATTTGTTTTCTGCCACCTCTTTCTCTAATTGTTATCTCTTTATATATTTGAATTTATTTTTTATACCAACTGTGAATTATGATTTAACATTCTATGTATACCTGATGAAACAATGGTAAACACTATCAATGTCTACTGTTCTTCGTGTGGTTAAGTGCCATTGGATTGGTTCTGATTCATAGCGATGTGTATAGGGTTCCCTAGGAGTGGCTGGTGGGTTTGAACTGCTGACCTTGCATTTCTAACTGACCTTGTGGTCCGGTGCATTATCCTGTAGCGCCACACCAGGACTCCATCAATGCCTGTGTCACCCTCGTATTTCTGAAGGATTTCCTTAATGCTGTTTTGGAATTTATTTGGTTTGACTCTCCTTTTGTTTCCCAGGTTTCTTTTTCCTCTTTGAATTTAGAGAATTATAACGTTACCATGTACTCTTGGCTTTGCAGATCAAAATTGGGTCAAATAGCTTTAATCTGGATTTTGTTGATTATAAAGTACTGTTTTTGTTGGCTTTAAAATTTAAATTCAGGTAGGATTTACATAAGGTGAGACGTGGATTTTGCACTGTACTTGTTTCCTTACACTTAATAAAAATTTGCTTTCCTAATTAATCAGTATACACTTAATTTTATTTTATTCTTCTAGTGTCATAGTTACTGGTGTGGCATTGTTGAGTACGCACTGGACTGCTAACCACAAGGTTAGTGGTTCAAACCCACTAGTTACTCTTTGGAAACCCTATTCAGGGTCGCTATTCATTGGAACCGACTCGACAGCATTTAACAACAAGAATTCAGCTACCTTTGGTAACTGAATTACCAAAGGTAATTCTTAACTTAAGCATACGTTTTAATATACTTAATCAACTCTTTCTTAACCATATATTTTTTCAGTTATTTTATTCTTGTTCTTATGACACATATTTGTGAACAAAGACTGTCTTAGATGTTTTATAAACCCAAAAGCCAAACACCACTACCATCAAGATGATCTAACTCACAATGACTTTATATAGAGTTTCCAAATAAAACTCTGCAGAAGCAAACAGCTTCATCTTTCTGCTTTGAAGCGGCTGGTGAGTTTGAACTGCTGACCTTGAGGTTAGCAGTCCAGTGTGTATTCTACAAGTGCCACCAGGGTGCCTTAGATATTTTATTTGTTGATGTTACGTGCCCCTGAGTCGGTTACGCCTCATAGCGACCCTGCATAGGGTTTCTGAGGCTGTACATCTTTACAGGAGCAGAAAGCCTCATCTTTCTCCCGTGGAACAGCTGGTAGTTTTGAACTGCTGACCGTGAGATTAGCAACCCCTATTTGTAATCACTACGCTACTAGAGTTTTATAGAAGGTATGTTGTTGTTGTTGTTAAGTGCTGTCGAGTCGGTTCCGACCCATAGCGACCCTGTACAGGGTTTCTGAGGGTGTTAATCTTTACGGGAGTAGAAAGCCTCATCTTTCTCCCGTGGAGCGGCTGGTAGTTTCGAACCACTGACCTTAAGGTTCGCAGCCCGATTCGTAACCACTACGCTACCAGAGCTCCTAGTTATATTGTATTATGCCCTATCCACTAAAATTATAATCCAAGTAATTATTCTGGGAATCTAGGAAAATCCAGTTGTAATTCTGTAGCTAATAATATGAATACCAAAATTGAGAGTAGGTTGGAGTTTAAATTCTGGACTAATTTTATGTATTAACTCACAGGTATTGAATATATATTGAATATTGCTTATTTTACACAGCACCAAGTAAAGCAAACAAAATACTACTTTTTGTTTATTTCAAGATAGATTTATTTTACGCTTGGCAAGCCACGAAGTCAAATAGTTGCTCTCTGAAATTTATTAATAAGGTTTCTAAGTCAGATGTGAAATCCTCTCTCCTTTTCCAGATAAAGATAAGCCTATTCAGATATAAAAATAACCTTGTAATGAAGAAAATGTTGGTTTGGATCTCTTTTCATCTGTATCTTCCTTTATCACCTAAGTGAAGTCTGCCTTCTCTGCTTTGTTAACATTGCTGCACTGACGACACAGAGAACTCATGAGCACCAAACCCAGTGGTCTTCCATGTGCTTACACTTCTCAGATGAACTGAAGGGTTACTGTCAGCCCTTCTTGTGTACCTTCCCTGGCTTAATTTGTAGGTCACCACATCTCTGCCACATGTACTTGAGTCTATCCTTCATTCTTCATCTCTTTGTGTCACCTGGAAGATTTTATAAGATGTCTTTTAACTATTGGTCTGAAATAAAATAATTCCACAACCTTCACCCCTAGACCTAGGCTGTCTTTTTAGTCCATGTTGTTGTTGTTAAGTGCCATCTAGTCAGTTCTGACTCTTAGCGACCCTTTATAAGGTTTCTGAGGTTTTAAATCTTTGCTGGAGCAGAAAGCCTCATCTTTTCTCCTGTGGAGCAGCCGATGGACTCGAACTGCTGACCCTGTGGTTAGCAGTCCTGTGCTTTATCTTACAGAGCCACAGCACTCCTTCAAACACCATAGGGATTCACTTATAGAGCTGTTTATCAGCATTATCTTGTCATCAGGAACCCTGCACTCTGCTCCCAGCTTAACCATTTCTTCTGTACTCCAAATGTAATGTGCTTCCTACTTCTAGAACATTCCCAAACAGACCTTCCTTCATAGATGAAGGGGCTTCAAAAAGTTGATGGGGAAAACTCCATTATCTTTTAATTTCATTTCTCCCTGAACTTTTTGAAGCCCCCCATGTATTTCCCTTTTTGTTAAAAGGCTTTTATTCAGCTTTAACTCTTGGGGTTCTACATGTTTCTTATTTGTTGATTTCTGTTTCCTTTTCCTGAAGCTTTTCCAGTTCCACTCATTAAGATTTAAACATCCACTGCCCTGTGTGCTCATTTATTTGTGCCTTAAGTAGAGTTCATACCAGAATTCAGTTGCCATTGCAAGCCTGCGGGTGATAAGTCCATACCCAATTTAATTTTGTTGTCCTTACAGTACCTAACAGTAGTTTCTGTAAAGTGTTGCATTATTAAAAAGGCACATGGGCTTTGGCCAGTAGAACATAGGACATTCAGGTGTTGAGAAAATTGTGAAATTGGATTGTCAGGTTTTCAAGAGATAAGGGATTATCTCATGTTGCATAATTAATAGACTTTTTAAAATTTTTGCCCTTATGAGTTGCTTCTAAAGTGTTGTTGTTGTTAAGTGCCTGCTTATAATTTATCATACTGTGTTCTGCAACATGCTTTCAAGTCCTGCCTTTTATCAATTAATGCCATTTAACTGAGTGTGACAGCGGCAGTGAAACTGAGGCAGCAGAAGACCTGTGTGTATTTGTGAACTAAACACAGACCTGCTTGTTATGTTTTATTGCAAAATAACTCAAGATGCCAGGCGATAGATTGATATGCCCTTAAACATTAAGGATAACAGTATTAGGCTACCAAGTCATGATTCAGAAATGTGTAGTTTCATTCTGCCCAAGTGTGTGGTGTGTCATGATGTTTGTGGACAATGAACAATTTATGCATTGGTTGCAGAATGAGAGTTACCTGTAAGATAGAGCAAAATGATTTAGACTTTCAGACAATATACCAAGGATGTTAACGAATAAGGTTTGTCAGGAGCAGAGCATAGACAACTGTAGTAATTCTGCTCTGGGGTGCCAAGGCGATGGCATTGAAAACTATTGGACTCCTCTTTGCTCTTTTTAATATCCATGTCTCCCCTGGAGATGTCCAATCAAGTGATAGTTCAATAATGGCTGCTCAGACATTTTTCATGTTGTAACAAGAATGTCTGAGACGTCTTTGAATGTTTGATTTTTCCTAATCACTTTTAATTTCATTTTAAAAGCCAAAGAACAATTTTGAGTTTTTTGTTTTTTTTTTTATAAAGATTATATCCTTGGCCTTCTCTCTGTAGCTTTTCTTTTTTCTTTTTTTTTTTAAGCAAAAACTTCCTTTTATCTGAGAATTGGGAAGTCCCTTTGATTTATTATATGAATCTGTTAAGCAGTTATTATTTTAAACAGTTCTGGAAAATTATTAAGACTTGCTCTTATTATGCATTCCCAAAGCTGTGCGGGTATTGGAATCATGAAGGCGAAGTAAAGAAAGGACCTATTTAATGGATATTGTTGCTTCTAGACAGTTCATTAGTTCTAGACAGAGCACAGTTAATCTATTTCTTCCTTACAGATGAAACATTCCAAAGCTTCATAAAAATTGTAGCTAATTACATTTTTTCAAGCAATACTTTTCTGATGTCACCTGATATCTATCAGCAACTTTAGAAATCCTTTGAAGGAGATAGTTGGAGTTTTTAAGTAAAATCCGCTTGACTTTTGCAAACTCTTTAAGTGACAGGAGAAAGAATTTCACTGAAGAGTACATGGTAGTTAATAAGTAGAGGTTTTAAAATTCTCTGTACTTTTCCACAACTGAAGCGGGGGGGTGCATACTTTTGGTTGAAAGTGAGTAGGCGAAATTTAGCCGTGGTAGCCTTGGTGGCTTAGAAATCTCTTTATTGAAGTTTCATAATCCCTGACATCACTTTCTAGCTCTCATGTCTGCTAAATGCAGAAATAGAGGAAGGAAATGTATGTTTTGGCTCCATGAAAATGTTCCTTATCAGGTTGTATGTAGGAGGAGTGGACGCTGTTGAAGATGCCTCTACTTGCCAGCTGGACAACATGTGTGCTGGGCTAGTTTCCTGTCTGCTAAAGCTGTGTGGTGCCCTTTCCTGATGGAAGGGAGGACATTGTTAAGTGTCGGCGCTTAGTGTTTTCACTTTTAAAAAAATTAGAGAGCAGAGGGCATGCAAACTTTGCCCAAAGGCTGGGCACAGTTTGCATAGAAATGAGCTATACACAGCGATGACTGATTTGGTGGATGCATTGCTAGCATTTACTTATTACCTAAAAAAAGCAAGAGCATCCAAAGACCATTAGTGAGCTTGGCTTATAGGAGGTTTAGTCTTGTATTAGAGGGTCTGACTCCCTGTGTCAGGATCACCTTAAAACGATGATAATGTTTACATTTGTTGAGCACTCTGCTGTCATCTTCATTTTACACACAGGAGGCAAATAGGACACAGGGAAATTTACTACATTGCTGTGGTTATAACACCTAGCAAATAGCAGAGGCAGGATTTGAACATAGACAGTCTGGCCTGAGAACTGGGACCCTGACCCACTCAGCAGTTTCTCATCAGGTGCAGGCAAGGATTGATTGATTGTCTGTGTCCTCCAGGATGGTAACAGGGTTTGAAAGACTAGGTGACTTTTTTCATATTTGCTTGTGGTGAGGGAGATAAAACCATCACCTTTGTATAAATGGCATTTTAAAATCTGCTGTTAATCTTGGGGACCGTCTATCCAACCTGTGTTCTTTCTGTAAAGATGGCTGCAGCCCTCCCCCTCTCCCCCTCTCCCCCGGTAAAAAAGTCTACATAAATAGTGTGAGTGACTGCTTGGCTGCATTGCAGTAAAAAAAGCCTGTGATCAGCAAACTTCTTGGAAGGGGAAGTTGTTGAATGACATGGGGCTGCAGTTCTGTCCCAGAGATCCTCCTGGCTTTGTGTTTCTTATTGTATTTGCACCCTTGCTCCAAAAGGAGTTCTGACAACTTGGTATTCTAACTTGACTAACATGTGTTTCAAAGACAGGCAAAAGAAAGTTTGGTTTGGTTAGAGTTAAAACAAACGAAAGCCAACTTTTATCAGCTAAATATTAGCCACTTTGTTTCTGTTGGATTAAGAAAAAACTTTTTTTTTCTATTTTAGGAGTGAGCTTTAAAGACCCAGTGTTTTGGTGGGCTTGATGGGCACAGAACTAAAAACCAAGAGTCAATTTTTTTTCTTTAATTTTTAAGGAGAAATTAAAAATAAAAAATAAAAACACAACACATCAGAACCAGAAGTGGTCACGAAAATAGGATTTTGTTTATTTTGTTATTTTGAGCTAACTCTGGAGAAGCTGCAATTCAGCTTGAGCTGGTTGCAGGCTGCAACCTGCGGCCCTGCCTCTGAGGCTGCGGCGGAGCAGCCTTTGTGTGTGTCAGCGTCTGCAGGAACCCGGCCTGATGCAGTCACCACGCGTGCTCCTCTCCCGGCTGTGGGTGTGTTATCGCAGGAAGTCCTGCGGAAGCAGTTGTGTGCGCTCCTTCCCTCTGGGCCACCTCTCTGCACCGCCGGCTGGGGCGTGCGTGCTGTGCGTGCTGGGCTCCGGCCTCTTTCCCCTTCTCCCTCTGATCACGCTGGGTCTGAGCCTGGAGCCCGGAGCCCGGAACCCGGAGTCCTGAGCCTCGAGCCCCGAGCCCGGAGCCTGGAGCCTGCCTGCCTGTCTTTCCCTTTCCCTCTTCCCTTTGCTTGCCTCTCCTTGCCACCCTGTCTTTGTCCCCACTTCCCAAGTTGGTTTCTTTCACCATGAACTCTCCTGTCTTCTCCCTTGCTTCCTCTTTTTCTGCAGCCCCTAATTGATTGTGCGCTCTAATTTCCTCCTGCGGATCCTAAGATGGGTTTATCTATAGTTACTCATCTCTAAATCGTATTTATTATTCATCTGTGATTACTGTGCAAAATGTAGACAGTTGCCAGTTGGCGATAACTGAAGTGATCGTTTCTCATGAATTAAAAAGAGCATGACCTAGCCTTTGTCAGTCAGTCTACACTTGCTCATAGAGACTTTTCATGGAGCTGCTTGATGAGTAATTCTGATATTTTAAAATATATCTCCTTGCGCATGCATTTTTGGATTGGTCTCATCCATACCCAACCAGAAAGCTTTGAATGAAATAAATATAAGGAGGTGATAGGCACAAAGTCACAATTTAAGTTATAATTTAAGAGTCTTTATGAGCACACGAAGCCTTTTGTAGTGGCGGAGGTTTCGACTATATGTTTTGTTCTGAGAATTGAGGCCTTTGTGTTTGTCTTAAATTACGACTTTTGAGACAGATGCCGTACATGTGTCTATACAAAGTTTTATCCTCTTTACTATCAAGTTCCTTTTTAAATGAATTCTTGTTTAGTTAAGGACATGCTTATTCGTTTTCTTTTCTAGAAGTCCTTGTTACTGAAGACATATCATGAACTATCAGTATTTTTAGTAGAGCCGCCCTTGTACTTCTTAATACAAAAGACATTTAGCAAGAATTAACCTTATTGTTTCATATAATTTGTGTCCAACTATTTCATTTTTTGTCTCAAAGGCCCCGTGTGCATAACACTAGGAAAAGAAAATACAAAGGGGCTTCTAAAAGTATTTGGAAAGATTCTACTATTTTTTAACGCAGTTTTTCCATGAACTTTTTGAAGCCCCTCGTAGTTGATATGCAACTATGTTGTTGTTGAGTCGATTCCGACCCATAGAGACCCTGTACAGGGTTTCCGAGGAGTAGCTGGTGAGCTTGAACCGCCGACCTTGTAGTTCACGCGGCTTTGCAGTCTGGCGCGTTAACCCACAGCGCCATGGATGTTGTTTTTGTTAAGTGCTGTGGAGTTGGTTTCCACTCACAGCGACTCACTATAGGGTTTCCGAGGAGCGGCTTGGTGAGCTATAGGACGTGAGGTGAGGTGATTGTTTAAACTTGTAGGTTTTAGAGTTTATAGTGTTAATTTGAAAATTTACGTCTTTTGACTCATGATAGCATAACTTCTAATGTTGCTTTATGAAGGGAAAGTTCTCAAGTTGATATGACATGCTATAAAGCTAGAGATAAACTTTATATATACATATATGTAAGCTCCTTGGAAACTATACAGAATTGCTATGAGTCGAAGTCGACTCGATGGCACTTAACAACAACCAGTTAAGTTAGGTTAAGTGCCATCGAGTCGATTGCGATTCATACGGGACCCGTATAGAGTTTCCAAGGAACAGCTGGTGAGTTTGAACTGCCTACCTTGTGGTTCGCAGGCTAGTTGATCCTACAGCGCCACAGTTCGCCCTGAAAAATGATTTATTACAGCAAGTCTTTTTAAAAGTTGTGTGGTTGCTAAGTGCTGTGGATTCGGTCCGACTCATAGCGACCCTGTGTAGGGTTTCCAAGGAGTGGTTGGTGGGTTTGAACTTTATGATGAAAAATCAGCAATAAAACCCAGCCATTTATTAATAAGAAATAATGTTCTTTCCTCGGAATTCCTAATTGAATGGTTCCTCTGTTAAAACAAAGGTACTGAAATCACAGCACCAGAAACGTCATTGCGAAATAACCATGATTTCTGAGTCTATCACACATTTTTTCAGAGTTGGCAAAGTCATTGCTAGAGTTTAGGGATGCACCTATTACTTGAAAGCTCACAAATGCACATCACGGTACTTAAAACCTTTTGTCTTTAAAGCATTTTTCTATTGTTTCATCTCTTTGGCATCTACCCAAGCTGATTTCTTCTCCACTTATGCCCTAGACAAATTAAAATAACTATGACTGAAAAATTCCAGTGTCTTTTGGGATAGGAGATTGTTTGGAATAGGCTTAGATCAAGTTGTATTTAGAAAATCAATAGATTGTAGTTATATTTCCCATTTTGTGATGGGCTTTGTTGGAATAAAATCAGAATTAGATTAATTCTCTAAACTTCTCTAGCTTACAGGCTTTCCCATCTGTAGGCTGTGAAGAATAATACCAGCTCACAGGTTTTGGGGGGAGAATCAATTTGGATAATATATGTAAAACAGGTTTGGTGAATGCCAAAGGGCTGTGTGAATGCTTATTATTATAATAATAATTATAATCGCTGTTATCTTTCTTATCTTTTTATTTCCATATATCCGTAATTATGGGAGTACTTATTAGACACTGCTCAAATGGTGTTCTAAGGCTTTATTTTATCTTTCATTAAAAAAATCAACCATATATAAGATATTTACAGAATTGAACAGAGAATTCTAACTGTCAGGCAGCGTGACCTCATAGTATTCCTAAAGCGTAGTTCAGTGTCGTTCCCTTGATAGACGAGACACCTTAAACTATCAGTTCTCTTACATTTGGGTTTCTGTTAAATAAACTTACGTGTTCAGAGAACTGAGTTTACAGCCACTGTGCATTGTAGACTGCTCAGGCACTTTTAAAATTTTATTTAATATTACCCATTTATGTTATTCTTTGTATCATAAACGGCCCAAACTTGTAATTTTAAATAGTATGTATATTAGTACTTAATTTTTCTACATGGCTTATTTGTCAAGAGTTATAGTAACTTCATTAGAATACATCAGTTTCTTTCTTGAGGAGGAATATCCCAGAGATGATTATTTTGTTATTCTCTTTGGAAAATCTTAGAAATTACTCTCTCCCTCTTTTTTTTTTTTAAAAAAAAAAACAAAACTATGTGAGGATTTGTTACCATGTGGTGGCTAGTTTTTCTCTAGAGAACAGTAGAATCATGTGATTCCATAGCCACTGTAGGGTCTTGTAGAATGATGTACATGCATCGTTAGAACATTTCTTAAAATTTCAATCCAAATACACAAAGGCACACAAATTCACTCACAAATGTATATACATTATGTGTGTATTTAACTTTATTTTCTGATGTAAGCATGTTTAAGCATCAGAGATAAAGTTACTATTATTTTTTACAAGTTAACTCTATTAGAAGAGGAACAAGATGATTAAAAATAATAAACTTTTAAAAAACCAGAAGTCCCAGAGTATTTTGTTAATAGTGACACGAGATCTCAAAGAAGGGGGGGACAAGAGTGGCTATACAACTCCAAGAATTGAATCATTGTCACTAAGTGGTACATGTAGAAGCTGTCAAAAGCAAAAAACAAAAGCACATACCATTTCAACTCCATCAGGAGGGCTGTGATCAGAAAGAGAGACAATAACAAGTGTTGGTGACGATGTGGAGAAATTGGAGCCCTCACTCAGGGCTGGTGGGGTTGTAAAATGGTGCAGCCACTGTGGAAAACAAGTTTGACTGCACCTCCAGAAGCTAAACATAGACTCTCCGTATGATCCAGCAGCCTCAAAAACTCTGAGAGCAAAAACCCCAACAGGTACTGACACATCAGTGTTCAAAGCAGCATTATTCACAATAGCTGAAAGGTGGAAACAAGTGAATCAAGTGAATAGTTAAGCAAATATTCAGCCTAAAGAGAAATCCAGCATGGCTGAACCTGGAAAGCATTATGCTGAGCGAAATAACTCGGGCACAAAAGGACAAGTAGTGTACTATCCCCTTTATATGAAATACCTAGAGTTGGCAAATGCATAGAGACTACAGTTTGTTAGTGGTTACCAGAGATGGTTGGAAGAGAATAAAGAGGTGGTATTGCCTAAGGGCACTGAGTTTCTGTTAGGAGCCATGGTGGTACTGTAGGATGACCACTGGACTACTAACCTTAAGGTTGACAGTTCAAACACTAGCTGCTCCCATGAGGCTTTCCAATCCAGTAAAATGCAGAGCTTCAGGAACCCTGGTGGTGGTGGTGGTGGTGATGTGCTGTGGAGTCGATTCCAACTCATAGCGACTCTCCATTGGGTTTCCGAGGCTGTAAATCTTTACGGGGGCCAAAAACCTCATCTTTCTCCCGTGGAACAGCTGGTAGGTTAGAGCTGCTGACCTTGAGGTTATACAGGGTCATTATGAGTTGACATGGACTCGATGGATGTAGATGGCAGTTTCCATTAAGGGTAAGGAAGAAATTTGAAAATGGATAGCAGTGATGGTTATATAACGTGGTGAACATCATTAATGGCATTGAATTATACATAAAGATGATTAAAGTCACCAATGTTTTGTTGTTATGTATCTTCCCACAATACAATTTTTTTAATATACGTTTCAAAAATAAACACTAAACCCTAGGGTTGCTGGTATTGTTAAGTGCTGTCAAGCCAGCTGTGACACATAGTGACAGCCTGTATATGGTTTCCAAGAAGCAGCTAGTGAATTCAAACCGCTGACCTTGTGGTTCAAACCAACCTTTCTATCCATTGTATTATCCTGCAGTGCCACACCAGGACTCCAGACCCTACTGAGCCCAGTTCTATTCTGACATACATGGAATTGCCATGACTTGGAGTTTACACAACGTCAGCTGGTTTCACTTTTTTGTGTTGTTAGTTTGTTTTTTTGCAGTGCTAATCTCTAAAAAAAAAAAAAAATAGCACAAGGTATTACTCATATTTTCTAAGGGAAATTAGTTTAAACCATTGGAATGGTTTTGTTATTGAAAGGATCCTAGTGAAAAGACTAACCCTAAAACTTGTCAGGTACTGCACTTGGATTGTACTTGGATTGCAAAATTGCCAGGAGATTGCAGATATAATTGATGAGTGACTAGAATTTTTATGTTCTAATTGTTGTTGTTAAGTGTCTTCGAGTCGGTTTTGACTCATAGCGACCCTGTATAGGGTTTCAGAGGAGCAGCTGATGTGTTTGAACTACCGACCTTGTAGTTTGGGTTCTTGACTGATTCTACCTTGCCACACCAGGAATCTCTGTGTAATAGAAATTGGCAGGAAGTCCTAAAAATCATTACAGAATTCACAAAATGAGACTTTCAGAGGGTTTAAATGATACCAGTTCTCTGATAAAAAAAAATCTTTTGTCAGTTTGACAAATATTTTGTTTGGTAATAAGTAAAGTCAGTAGGTTTTAATTTGTATTTGTATATATACTTATTTAGTGTGTATATGATTTACTATTTTTTAATGAATAAAACATACTCATATGCTTTTGTTGTTGCAGCTGTGAAGTGCTGTCAAATTGTTTTAGACTCATAGTGACACTATATAGGCTTTCTGAGAAGCAGCTGGTGAATTTGAACTGCCAACCTTGTGGTTCAAACCGACCTTTCAAAACATACCTGTATTCCTTTGTTGTTGTTATTAAGTGCCGATAAATTGGTTCAGACTCATAGCGACCCTATGTAGGGTTTCCAAGAAGCGGCTGATGAATTTGAATTGCAGCCTTGTGGTTCAGACCAATCTTGCTGTCCAGTGCATTACCCCACAGCGCCACACCAGGACTCCCCTTTGAAAATTAGGGAAACTGAAAATGGAACTTTTCATCTCCATTTTACAATTGTTTTTCAATATGGATCTCTAGTCACTGGAAGCCTTTTCTATATGATGGTAATTTGATAACCCATTTTGAAATGCATTTGTTGAGCTCATTATAATTCCATGTGCCTCTAATGAAAGGCGTATGAAGGTAGAGGTTGAAAGAATGAACTGTGGTTGGTCCCAACAGAGGGACCCGCCTGCCCCTTTTGGGCAATCTTTAACCTGGCACCCACTACTATTTCTACTAAAACAGAGTTTTGGAAAATTTAAATGATGTCACATTTGAAAACGATGCCAAGAAACAATGTGGCAGTTTCTAAATTTTGTGAAGCTAAAATCCCTGGTTACGAAAAAGAGTACATGTCACAGATGAGTAGTTAGTAATGACTTCAGTTTAGCAGTAAAAGAGCAATTCCCATATGCTGATTCTAGTCTCAGAACAAAGAATGTTATAGAAAGATCGCACGGTATTTAACAAGCTGTGAGTTAATGTGACACTGTCAGTGTATCTAGTTCCATAAGGAGAATCACTTTACCATATTTCTTCAAAAATATTTTAAGTTATATTACAAAACAGAAAACTCACTACAAATGAATCCAGACTGTTCTTCCTTTGCAGTCCACCCCCATGCAGACAGTAATATTGAGTTTAAGCAATATAACTGTTTAAGACTGACTGATCTTGAATACCTAAGTAAATAGCTAAGTCTTAATGTCAGACTGACCTACCAAGACTTAACTTCTTATATAAAGGAGAGGGAATGTAAACAAGAGTATTGCTCCTTTTTCTTAAGTATCTAAGACGTAATTTCCAGCAGACCAGTTTACCTCTCACTGCAAAACATTCCTAGTTTGAATACTGACTGAGTCCTTCATACTTTATGGGCACCTTTGTTGTTGTTGTTGTTGTTATGTGCCTTGTTTGATTCAGTTCCTACTCATAAGGACCCTGGATAGGGTTTCCTGAGGCGTGGCTGGTGAGTTCAAACTGACCTTGTAGTCCAATGCTTATCCTACAGAGCCACACCAGGACTCCATGAGTACTTTGTTATTTTTGTTGTTAAGTGCCTTGAGTTGGTTCTGCTGTATAGGGTTTCTGAGGAGCAGCAGAAAAGGAGCTAAAACTATATTGTGTTCGACTTTCTGGAATATGGTGTTCAGACTTTGGTACTGAGAAAGAATAAAAAATTAGTTGTCATCCAGTTGCTATGACTCATGATGACCCCCATGTGTGTCAGAGTACAACTGTGCTCTGTAGGGTTTTCATTGGCTGAATTTTAGGAAATAGATTGCCAAGCCTTTAAGGCGCTGCTGGGTGGACTTGAACCATGAACCTTTCAGTTACTAGCAGAACACAATGACCGTTTGCACCACCCAGAGACTCCTGTTGGTATTGTAGGCTTATTAATAATTGGGAATTCATTTCTAGACTGGATACTTGGTCTTTTAGGCATATTCATATTAGCACTTTGAACTCTTAACAAAGCCAGTGGAATTAATTTTAGAATTCAAGGCTTCACTATGTCCCTTTAAAGTTCAGAACTCAATAATTATCAATTTGTTGTCCCAAACATTCTTCAAAGCAAGAGGTGTGGAAGAGAGGGTTTTATTTCCTTCAGTGATTTAGGGGAAAAATGCGTATTCTGCATCAGAAAAAATAGAGCTTGTAAATTTTGAGAAGGATATTGTTTTATTGTTCTGGTAATGAGACGAGCTCTTTTTCTAGTTAATGTAGATAGTTGCATAATAGGAGAGATCTGATGCAGGTAGAGGGAGGAACATACTGCTTAATTACAGTGTAAGTGAAGAATTACTAGAACATGCCCTTTATAGAGAACTTTTGCCCTAGAAAGTAATTAGAAAGTTGATAATTAAATGAGATGCAAATGTGGTTATGTTTCAAGAGGTTTTTTTTTTTCCCATCTTACATTTGCTCAAGACATTCACTGAAAGCCAGCTATGGAATTAAGCAGTTTCGAAGACTGTAAAATCTCGAGAAGGCTTCTGTTTCACCGTCCAACTATTGGGTGCTTTAGGAAGTTAAGAGTTCCTAGTTTTTTAAAAAGGAGTCTTGGTGGTTAATTGTTCAGCTTCTAACCGTAAGGTTGGTGGCTTGAACTTACTAGTTACTCTGCGGGAGAAAGATGTGGCTGTCTGCTTCCATAAAAATTAGTTGTTGTTAAGTGCCATATAGTCATTTCCAACTCATAGCAACCCTGTATAGGGTTTCTGAGGAGCAGCTGGTGGGTTTGAACAGCCGACCTTCTGATTCACAGTCTTGTAAACCATATGGGACAGTTATACTCTGTCCTGTGTGGTTACTATGTTGTTGTTGTTGTTATGTGCCGTGGAGTCGATTCCGACTTATAGTGACCCTGTATAGGGTTTCCAAGGCTGTAAATCTTTACGGGAGCAGAACGCCTCATCTATGAGTGGGGATTAATTTTTTTTCAAGTTTTTATTGTGAATTATGTGTTAGTTTACATGGGTGACCATTATCTTTACATTCATCCTCTTGTGTTTTGTTGCAATGCAATAATCACAATCCCCTGCATACATTATCAGTCAACCAAAGGGTACATCTCACAGGCCTGCCCCCTGGCTGCCAACACACAGCCCCTTTCCCTCCCTGAATCCAGAGTCCCCAGCCACTCCTACTGTCCACGTCACCGTCTCTGCCTCCATCCCTAGTGAGTGGGGATTAACTTGCTGGTTATGGGTTAATTTGGTAATTGAGATAGTGCTCTTGTATTAAACACTCATTAAGGAGCTCTGTTAGCATAATGGTTACGAATTGGGCTGCTAATGTCAAGGTCGGCAGTTCAAAACTACCAGCCATTCTCAGGAAGCAAGATGAGGCGTTCTGCTCCTGTAAAGATTTACAGCCTCGGAAACCCTGTGCAGGGTCACTATGAGTCGGAACTGACTCCACGGTACATACCAACAACAACGTGTCATAGTCAAAAGGACATTCTGTCACCATTGAGTTACGTAGTAGTTTAAGTCTATAAAACTGGTTGAGAGAAACTGATTTAAAACAGAAAAATCAGTAGAGACTTTTGAAAAATATGAAAATTAAAGAGGAACCCAGTAAATTTTGCTTTTCGTTTTCCTCTTGAAAATGTTTTACTACCTTCTTTTTGGAATCATGTAACATCTGTGAATTTAGCTGTGCTAGAAGTACCCCTTGTGACTGGCAGCTACTGCCATGTGGGTCTCACTCTTGTTTCAGCACATGTGGAGCGCGCGCTCTGTGTGCTGTGTGCTGCTCACTAGAAGCTTCCAGTCTAGTGGGGGAAGAGGGAGAAGCATCCCAGTCATTACAAAACACTGTCTTTTATACTTTATTTCAGTAGCCATTATTTTAATTTATTGATACCTCTTCTATTTTCGTTCCCTTTAAAAATGCATAAAGTTATGACTATTATAGGAAGATATGGATAAGCACAAAGAAGAGGATAAAAACCTGGCAAAAACTGCAGCTGTCTTTGTTTTACACGTTTCTGTATTCCTTCCAGTGTGTGCACGGCGCATGTGTATTTCAGTGTGTGCATCTCTCCGTTTGATTTGTATGAGTGTGAGGCGTTCTCCTTGCCCATTGGTTTGAGAGGTCTATTACCTCAGGGAGTCTTGGTGTGATGCAGCAGGATACACAGTGGACTGTTAATCACATTGTTGGTGATTCATATGCACCAGCCTCTCCTTGGAAACCCAATTGAGAGTCACTGTGAATTGAAACTGACTGGATGGCACTTAACAACAACAACAGCATTACCATGTTATTTTTTAGGGGTGAGGGTAAAATTCTGAGTTGGCTTGTGCTTAAAGGTACCTTCATTGCCCTAACCAAACACTCAAGTGAACCAAACCCTCAAGTGACTGATTGTGCTCTTGTCTTCTGGATGCTCCGCCGCAGAGCACTAGAACTGTCCTTTGGGAATGGACTAACTCCTGCCTAAAAGAGACCTGAATTTGGAGTGTTTCTACAAAAACAAACTCCATCTGGATGGGGAACAACTGGGAGACTTGAGTAGTTAGCAGGGAGTCTATCTACTCCTCACTTAGTGACTTTATCATTCTCTGATGTTTCTATGAACAGTAGGAATTGTACTCTCTGACTATTTTGCACATTGATGATGCACATCTAATAGTGACAAATACAAGGTTCCTGACAGGGTCTCTGACTGGTGGATTCTTCATAGACATTTAAAGGAAATTCTTATTGCATAGCAGTTTGCTGCCTCCTCTCCCAGGCAGCAAACTACGATGCAGTAAAAGCCTCCCGAGCTGACTGATTCCTCATGTGTCCTGGATGCCCAGAGGACTGAGACTAGAGTTGTCAACTTGAGTCTTAGCGGTGAACCACTTTGGAGGAAGGGGAGGAAATAGGACTTCGGAGTGTGGCCCTGTTCCCATTCCTGAGGGTCAGCAGAGCCAGAAGCTCTGACCAGGGCTGTGGTCAGAAGGAGCTGGTGCCCGGGGCCCAATATTACCTGAAGTCAGTTGAAGTGCACCTGTGAAGCCCCTTATGTCCCCTCGTTACTCCTTCCTGGGTGAGCACAGGTGAGGGAGGGGCAGACTATTTGAGTAGGGGTGGGGTCAGCTGATGAATGACCACCAACAACTCAGTTTAAGGTCAAGGACAGAAGGTCTGGATTATTGAACCTTCTGGGAACATGGGGGCAAAAGAGGGAAGGTTACACAAGGAGATGGTATAGTGAGTGGACAGTAGAGTAAGGGGCCAGCGGGGGCCCATCTGGCAGTGTACACCCTACTCCCTGCAGTACAAGGCCCTCCCACCCCTAATAAAGTCACCAAGGGAATTTTGAGGTCAAAGAGGGGACTAGCCAGGACAACCCATCCTGAAAATATGGTGAGGGCAGAAGAGCAAGTGGACCCCTGGTTATGGGGAGGTGTGGTAGGGCTTGGGTCTCCCTGGCTCTGAAAGACTGAGTGGCCCTCCCTTGCACGTGGTGGTGGGGACAAACTCTTCTTAGGGGACTGGGAGGAGAGGAGGTAACGGGGGCAGGTGACCTCAGCAGGGGCCTGGTAGGAACTTCACAGTACATGTGAGGGGTTGAGGTGATGAGGTCATCCTTCATTTTCACGTAACATCGATTTTTCATAATGGCCTAGTCGTTGGAACCCAACCATGTTGGAACCTAATTATGTTGATAAGTGTGGAGTGGGTATATTGCTACAAAATGAAATTTTAGATGAACTTTCAGTACCTAAAACTTGTAGTATTTAAAGTTTGCCAAGTCTCGGTCTTTATGAATCTGGCTTGAAACAAAGCTGTGTTCGGGCTTGCCTGGCAACACATGCATCAGAATGTGTTAGTTGAGTCATCATTGGGTTTTTGACCAAATTCCGAGTGACTAGACAATTTCTGGTTTATATTGGAAGGCCTCTGTCAGTGCTTTTAAGTTGCTTTGGAACACTTCATTACATTCTACAGGTCTAAGAATGTAAGAATTCAAATGATACAGATAAATTGGGCTAATGAGATAAAGGAAAAAGTACACGCAAACAGTCAACAGAAAGGAAAAGATGAATGTCAAGTGCACACCACTTCTCACTTACGACTAAGTGGTTATGTGCCGTGGAGTCGGTTCTGACTCATAGTGATCCTGTATAGGGTTTCTGAGGCTGTAAATCTTTATGGGAGCAGGAATCCTTATCTTTTTCCCGTGGAACAGCTGGTAGTTTCGAACTGCTGACCTTGAGGTTGGCAGTCTGATTCATAACCACTAAAAATTAGATTGTCATGGGAAAATCAATGTTAGGTGAAAATGGAGGATGACTACATGAGATTTGAAATTGGAGGATAACTTCATCATTCCCAAACTGCCAGTTTACATCACTACTTAACTGCCGAATTTCAGCATTTCCATAGCTGCCACAGTTCACTGTTAGGTAATTGCCAAACCTCTGAGAATCATGGCCTAGCCAAGTTGACATCACACCATAACCATCATCGCCAACATTACTCTTGCCTCACACCTTGTCATTCATTACTGCCAGATATGTGTTGTTCATGCACAAAATAGACAGTTTTTTTTTTTTTTACTATTGCCATAAATGCAAAATGTCAGATAATGAGAGTCGCTAGTGAGAAGTAAGGTATAGTATGTAAGTCAGTGGATTCGCTTTATTTTTGCCTTTGTGGTAAGCTTTTAAAATGTTCAACAAATATTTATTAAACAGCACCTACTCATTTTCAAGGAGCTGGTAGCGTAGTGGTTACGAATCGGGCTGCGAACCACAAGGTCAGCAGTTCGAAACTACCAGCTGTTCCGCGGGAGAAAGATAAGGTTTTCTGCTCCCGTAAAGATTTACAGCCTCGGAAACCCTGCAGAGGGTCCCTATGAGTAGGAACCAACTCCACAGCACATAACAATAACAGCAAATCATTTACATGTACTTACTGTATCATGAGGACACCAATATGAAGGGCTGAGAAGATTATTCTTCAGGCATGAATACTAACATCAAAACACATGAATAACATACTAATTGTCTTAACTATAGTTTGATTATGTCAAGATTATAGTAATACATAAATGCCCAAATAATCCAATATAATGCATATTTTACAAATCTAGGTCAATAACTCTACCCTCTTGCAGCTCAACCTGCAAAGCATACCTGAGGTGTTTTAGTTTTTTATTTGTGATCAAAGTTTGAAACTTTACTGATTTTTAAAAGCCTTGAACTTCTCTTTTTTTCCTTTTTCGCTTACTGTTCATGCCAATTCCTGTTTCATTTCCCTAATCTCTTCTACTTAGCTGTCCATCCTCATCAAACTGGGGTTCAAGCCTTTATCTCTCAAACCTTTGCAGCCACATCTTCTATGTGAAACATCTGTTTCAGTAACTCAGATTCTGTACTGTCCTTTAAATGTATGTTTATATTGGCAGTAGGCCCATTGTGTTTCTTATTCCTATCTCTGGAAAGCTCTTTTCTTTCTTGTGGTAGCGTCTGGTAGCGTAGTGGTTCTCATAGGGCTGCTAACCTCAAGGTCAGCAGTTCAAACTACCAGTCAGTCCACAGAAGAAAGATTAGGCTTTCTACTCTCAAAAGGATTTACAGCTTTGGAAAGATACCATGTACAGGGTCACTATGAGTCAGAACCGACTCCATAGCACACCACCACCGCCACCACCACCATAGCTGTATAAAAGGAGCCCGGGTTAGGTGTTGGGCTGCTAACCACAGGATCAGTGGTTCAAATCCACCAGCCATTTTGAAGGAGAATGATGAGGCTGTTTGCTCCTGAAAAGATTTATAATCTTGGAAACCCTGTATGGGGTTAGTTTTTGTTTTCCTTTTTCGTACAGCTGTATAAAGGATCCCTGGTGGCACAGTGCTTAAAGAGTTCTGTTGCTAATCGAAAGGTCATCAGCCGCTCCACAGAAGAAAGACATTGCAGTCTGCGTCCATAAAGATCGTTGTTGTTGTGAAGTGCCATCAAGTCAGTTCCAACTCATAGCTATCCGGTATAGATATAGGGTTTCCAAGGAGCAGCTGGTGGGTTTGAATCAATGACACTGTGATTCCCAGAACCACTGACTCTGGTTCCCAGTCTTATTACCCTACAGTGCCACGCCCTTGGAAATCTTATAGGGGTAGTTATAATCCGTCCTATAGGGTTGCTGTACCCTGGAATTAACTTAAGGACAGTGGGTTTGATATATATGCATATAGTATTTCTTTAGAACGTCCTGGTTTCCTCTTAAATTTTCTTCTCTTTTTCATACCTAGCACATTGTTTTACTCATGTTAAATCCCATAGTTTATGTTACTTATGTTGCATAAATGAATTCACTGATTAGAAGTTCCAAAAGTTTGGAAAAAAAAAAGTAGAAAATATCCATGACATTCAGTGTTGCTTTGGGACTTTGCTTTTCAACCTGATGGACAACATTGGTTTATTAAACGATTAATACGGGAGAGCAAGTGGAAAGCGTAAATCAGGTGGTAGGAGTGTTCTTATTACCTTATTTCTTTCATGCAGAATGGGAAATAAGATTCGTTATTCTATTTTTTGATATGGGAAATCTTGGTCTACCTCATTACATAGATTTAAAGCAACTACACTACATGAAGGTTGAATCTGCCACACTTCCTTTGAACAGAACATTTATTCAACCTCATAAAATGTTCAGAATTCAGATGTGTGAAGTCTGAAAACCTGCAGTATTGTTCCCCTGGCTGTTTTCCGTTCACGGCATCTAGTCTTCTAAGTTAATTTAACCCTTTTTGAATTCTAGTTTTTCATTTGTAAAGTGGGACTGATAGATAGCTTGCAGGATTCAATGAGGAAATTATATAAATTAGTAAAAAAAAAAAAAGGCAGCTAGCTAGAAGGTGCTAGTGTTTTCCACTTCACCCAGCTTGTTTCTGTGGCATAATTCATGCAGAGAATCCTGATGATACTTACTAACTACAGATATGTCCCTTTGCTCTGTCCCTGTTCAACAATGACAGAATTAAAGACATATCTGTCTTCTTGTCATTGACTATCTTCTTCCCTCTTACGATGCCTGTTGCTTCCTTCTCTTAACTTTTGCCTCTGACCTCTCTTTTCACCTTTGCACCCTTTCAAGTCCCTTTTATCTAGAACTCTGTATGTTCTTTTCTCTTTAGTCCTCTTTTCTTCTGTCTCTTACTTTCTGGATCCCCTGCTTTGGCATATCCAGGCTCACCGTGTCTTGCAGGTTGGCCCGATTGGCCAGTGGCAGCATTCTTCTCCATTGCATTGGTTTGCACATGTCAGTACAGCAGCTGCAATGTTGTTTTTTCTGACGTATATTCCTGTCTGTTCTCTACAGAGGAACTGGTGTTTCAGTGAAAAATTACACACTCACACATGCATGCATGAGCACACACACACACGCACTCCTTTTTTAGTTGAAAAGTTCACAAATCATTAGTTGTAATCAATGAATTATTATGAAAGATTAATGTGTTTAACTACCTCTCATGTCAAGAAATGGAGCATTACTAGAACCCTGGAGTCCTTTTGTTTTGTGTCCCCTCCTATTCTCTGTCCTCCACTTGCTTCCTAAAATGAACCACTCGCTCTCCTGACTGTTGACACTTTAGGTCGGCTTTGTTTCTTTTTAAACTTGCATGAATGAAAAGGTACTCGTTTACATCATTAAAATTCCCATTCTTGTGTGTGTGGCATTTCACATGTAACATACTGTGTGTGCGTGATTTACCCATGCTGTGTGTACTTTGTTTATTTGTGTTTGCAGTACTATGTGTCCGTGTAGTATGTTGTATAGTCAGAGGCTTTAACTGTTTGTTGTATTGCTGAGATACATTTGAAGTGTTCCATTTTTTTCAACTGAAATAATGATGGCGTGAGCATTAGTGTGTGTGCTTGTGTGCATGCACACACATATTCATGAGGGGGCTTCAGTATGTTTGTGGAAAAATGGACTTGAGCGATAATGGCAGTTTTCCACACACTTGGAAGCCTTCTCATATGTGGTCGTAGTAGTGCAGTCGATACACAGTGGAAAATAAACTTCAGGCTTTGTGTCATTCCAAATACCTGAAGTGGTTAGGAATATGATACCAGACTTTTGAGGCTTTCTGCATTATTTTTTTCTTTGGTCTCAATCTATTTCTCTAAAGGTCCGCAGTTCAGGTTCACCAGCCGCTCCTAGGAAACCCTATACAGAGTTGCTATGGGTCAGAATCTACTCGATGGCACATAACAAAAACAATATACCTCTAAAAGACAAAATTTTATATATTTTTACAAATTGTGCTATTATTTTGCATTTTTACATGTAATTTTGAGTGGAACATTTAAATATTTGTTGTTGTTGTTAGGTGCCATCGAGTCGGTACCAACCCATAACGACCTTATGCACAGCAGAACGAAACACTACCCCATCTTGGGCCAACCTCACTACTGTTGCCACGCTTGAGTCCATCGATGCTACCACTTGGCCGATCCATCTCGTTGGGGGTCTTCCTCTTTTTCTCTGACCCTCCACCTTACCAAACATGATATCCTTCTCCAGCGACTGTTCTCTCCTGACAATATGTCCAAAGTATGAGATTTGTTGTTAAGTGCCTTCCAGTCAATTCCAACTCATTAGCAACCCCTGTGTATGGTTTCTCAGGAGTGGCTCGTGGGTTTGAATTGCCGACCTTATGGTGAGAAGTCCAGTGTTTACCCTATAGCACTATACAAAAACTGTATATTGAACAAATGTGTTCAAAATAATATAATGTAACAAACATAATACAGTCTTGCATATACATATGAATTTATTAAATTTAATTTACTGTCTACAGTAATATTAGAATTATCGTGACTGTCTTCAGAAAGCCTATATAGGTTGCTGTGAGTTGGAACCAACTCAGTGTTACTTAGCAGCAAAAGCATAGTGTTTATGGAGTCCTGGTATGGTGCTGTGGGAGAATGCATTGGGCTACAAGATTGATTTGAACCGAAAGGCCGGTGGTTCAAACTCACCAGCTGCTCCTTGGAAACTGTATACAGGGTCGCTGTGATTCAGAACCGACTTGATGGCACTGAACAACAACAACAACAACGTAGTGCTTATCCTTGCAATAAAACTGCCTCTAACAGGGTAATTCAGTTATTTAGGTAGTGATTACGAGTTGGGCTGCTAATTTCACGGTCAGCAGTTTGAAACTACTAGTGGTTCCACTGGAGAAAGATGAGGCTTTCTGTTCATAAAGATTTACAGCTTTGGAAACCCTATAAGGGTTGCTATGAGTTGGAACTGACTCCACGGCACATTACCACCACCACCAAAGTTACGTAGACATTTATAGAACTCAAATCAAATCAACATAGTTGTGATTCACAGTTAAAAAAATGAAAAGGATTTAAGAGCTTTTTTTTTTTTTAAACTATCTGTGCTTTTAGATCTAGATTATGGACTAAGAGCTGTGATATCTTGTGTTGTGTCTGAAAAAAATCGGAGAATCACTGATCTCATACACACACACACACACACACACACACACCTATTTGTTGTTGTTGAATGCCATCGAGTCAGTTCTGACTAATTGTGACTTTATATGACAGAGTGGGGCTTCCTGGGTAATTACATGTCTAATTAATAGATATTAGTACTTTGATGAATAGATTCACATATGTGAATGAGTGTACATTGATACTTTGAATTACAGTTAATATTAATAATGATCTTTCTGGTTTGGAGGACTTCATATTCAAGTTGGGGTAGCCTAAAACAAACATATAATTACTGTGTGGTGTGGTAACTGGACAAATACATATACAGTGCTCAAGGTGACAGTAGAGGAAAACTTTTTGCCTGGAAGAATTGTGGTGGGCTTTGTAGAACTGATAATTTGGGGAAGATATTCCTGTGACTCCATCTGAGAGTTTAATGATTTTCTAGGTGTGAAAAGGAGTCCTGGTGTGGCACTTCAGGATAAACACAAGACCACAAGGTCAGTTTGAACTGCAAGGCTGGTAGTTCAAACTCATCAGTCACTCCTAAAAAACCCTATACAGGATTGCTATGAGTTAGAACTGACTTGATGACACTTCGCAACAACAGGTGTTAAGAGGCAAATCCAAGAGTTAGAATTTTCTAGTAAGTAGTCCGCTACTTGAGGAGCTCTGGTAGCATAGTGCTTACTCATCGGACTGCTAATCTCAAGGTCAGTAGTTTAAAGCTACCAGAGGCTCTGCAGGAGAAAAATGAGGCTCTCGTAAAGACTTACAACCTGAGAAACCCTATGCAGGGTCGCTGTGAGTTGGAACCAACTCAGTGTCACATCACCACCACCACCACCAGTATTCCATGAAAATTATGGGGACATTGTTTTTTTCAGTTGACACAGGCTAGAATCGTTAAGTTTGTCTGATGGTAATCTTTGTGAAATGGTGCCTTAGACATTATGTGGTCTCTTGTAAGTTTCTTAAAATGTCACTTTTATATCTGTGTGCACTCCTGAAGTGTTATTCATTCATAAGAACACTAGAGATTTTATGAGAAATGTTATGGGAAACCAAGGTGGTCTAACATTGCCTTGGACTCCTTCAAACTCAGCTCTTCCATGTGTTAGGTCTATGACTAAAGCATGTGATTTAGCTTCTCCAAGCTTTAGTTGCTTTATCTATCAAACATAGACAACATGAAATTCAAATGAGATAGTGTACTCTTGGCACTTTGCATTGCTCACTCAGTCAGAGTAACACTCAAACTCAGCACTTTTTTAACTTACTAATTAAAGTTAGACTGTATGCCACCTTCACAGTTGTGGGCTTAGAAGTCTAGTTACAGTATTTGGTTTCTGCCAGCATTCAGTTGGATTTTGGAGTCCTGCTGTAGAATAAGCAGTGTACTGCAAGGTCAGTTTGAACAAGGTGGGCAGTTCAAACTCACCAGCCACTCCTTGGAAATGCTATACAGGGTCTCTATGAGTCAACCCCGACTCTACAGCACTTAACAATTTGTATATGACCGACTAGATGGCACTTAACATCATTAGTATATATGGAGAGCAGTGACTCTATACAGTAAACAGTGGACTACAAACCAAACCACAAGTTCCACAGTTCATATATACACACACATATTTTATTTTTCTGGATTCTGGTATTTTACAGATCATTCCTTAGAAATCTCTCCTCTCTCTCTCTCTCTCTATCTGTCTATAATTCTGCTTACTCTGTTATGGCAGGTATATATACCACAAGACTGACTTAAGTAAAGAAATTACTAATTTGGATGAAAATGGTGAAAATAGTTTTCTAAAGATGTGTGTGTGTGTGTGTTTAATAGCATGTTAAATGTATATTCGATTTGAAAATGAAGGCTGACTATATTACCAACTCAAAATATTTAGTTGGTGAATTAATTTCAGCCCTGACATAAATTTTGCAGCCCCAGACATATATTTACTGTCATTGTTCTTTTCCTCATATGTCATATGCAAAGTGGTATATGCCTTGTTGTTATTGTGTCATTGAGCTGGTTCCCACTCATAGCATCCCTGTATAGGGTTTCCGAAGAGCAGCTGGTGGGTTTGAACCGCCAACCTTACAATTGACAGTCCGGTGCTTATCCTGCAGGGCCATACCAGGATTCCCTTCCATGTTTGTCTTTATGTTTAAAATTAATTATCTTGGTTTTCTGTGTAGTCTATTTTTGTTGTATTACATTTTTTTCCTATTTTTCATTAATCCTTGGGATAATGGAAAGCAAGAACACACACATATAACACACACCATCCAAATCTGCAGAGCTTGGGCATCTGTGAGGGGGAAGACATGAAGTCTGTTCTGTAAACATTAACTTCCATTTGTCTGCATTGGCTGGGAACATAGACTGACATTAAGTTTGTAGACTGTGCAACAAAGGGAGGCAATTGTAATATAGGTTCATACTTTTAAAAAAGTAAAACAAACAAAATCGGAATTCATGGCCATTGAAATGATCCCAAGGTCTGGTGACCCCATGAGCTTTAGTGTCGAGCTGTGACTGACCCATAGGACTTGGAATGGCTGTGAGTCTTCTAAAAGGGGTCGTGCAGTGTTTAAACAATCAGCTGCTAACTGAAAAATTGGCAGTTCAGACCCACCAATGGCTCCCCAGGAGAAAGATGGGGCAGTTTTTGTTTTTTTTTTATGTTGGAAACCCTATGGTGTTTCCTCAAGGACAGTCAATTTGGTTTGGTTTTAAAAATCGTACCAAAGTAGATCACCAAATCTTTCTTTTGCGGTGCCATGTGCTTCTTACATAATTGTAAAAGTAGAGATTTTATTTTAATCAGATAAAAACTTAAGTTAGTGTAAACGTATGAGACATAGTGTTTTAGGTGGTAGTGTTTTAATTCATGATCATAGTACATCATCGATTGATAATTATAGCATCAGAAACAGTGACTGAAAGAGAAAAAAAAGTGGGGCTTCTCTGTACTGGATTAAATATCTGCCTAAATGATTTAATCCAGAGGTAGCATTGGGTTTATATTCATATTATGTTTATATATGGCATCCTGATGTGGCACTGTGATTGGCGGTTCAAACCCTCCAGCCAATCTTGGAAATATAATATAGGGTTGCTATGTGTTGGAACCGACTCAGTGACATTTAATTACAACTTGATTGTATATGGATGATTTGAACAATTGGAATCATACTGTATGTAGGTGTTTGTCTCCTGCTGTTTTTTTTACTGAAGTTCTACAGGGGTTTACAATTCTGTTCTAGTATCTATTCATTAAAAATATTGATTCTAATTCTTCTACGATAATACATCCAGATCTTCTTTTAATGTTGAGAGCCATGCTGGAAAACAAAAAAACAAACTCTTTATTTAAAAGATTCCACTTTGGATCAAAGCATCTTAGTTTTCCTGCCAAGTTCGTGAAGGGATACGGTTTCCTTTAAAAATATTACATTTGCTTTAAAATATTGGTTATAGTTCTTCCTTGAAAAGCTCTGTCTAGAGGCCAGTTTCCCTCTGTGCTCAGCAGAACATTAGTTTTATTGGGTAAGTGGCATTATGAGACATGAAGCCAAATAAGATTGGGAAATTCCCATTCAAATTGAATAGACTTCCCCCTCTCCCATGCCTAGGATTTTTCAGAGGCGTAATCCCTAATATACTTTGTGGATATCTGAAGCAGGGGTGTAACATGTATAGTTTCCACTAAACCTAATTTGACCATGGAACTGCCTTATTTTTTTTTTCTTTCTTGAGGCTAAAATCATGAGAAGAACATTGAGAAAAATCTTGGAAAATCTTGTCATCTTACTTTAACAATCATCACAGTGAAATCCCAGACAGAACTTAACTAAATTTGGGAGGGCATAGGTAGAAAGTTCTAAATTGATGTTTTGCATTAAAAAAAAAAAACCCCACCAAAAAACAGTTGAAGCTTTCATATTTACTACCTATGTGAATTATGAAGGGATTCTCTGTGTAGTTTTTTTCTTTTTCCATATGTAATAAATTTCTTATCCTAGGAGAGGAAAGCAAAAGGGGGGATTTTAACCTATTCTGTTGGAAGTTGCTTTCCAAGCATACATTTTTTTGCAAAAAAGTAGTTTTCTTTGAAAAATATTCGTGTATGAACAAGAGAGAAAAATGATCCCAATCTGTGTATGTGTGATTGGTTTTTATAAGAAAAATAATGCTAAATTGGTCAAATCAGGCAGTAAGTGGCATATATACCAAATTTCACATCATTGGTGTATATTTATCATATGTAAAAAGACATCTATCATTCTTGTTATTAATTTGAATGGATTAAAAATATAGTCATGGAACAAAGATTCCTGCTTTTGTGGAACTTAATGTATATTGGTGTACTGAATTTCTGTCTAAATCCTGTTACTTCCATGCGTTTATTTACTGATTTCTCCTAGTGGTGTTACAATTTTACTTGTTGGGTCCCCTCCATCCCACCCACCATGGTTGCTCCTCAGGCCCCTTTTGTCCTCTAGTGTGTGTTGGAATGGACTTGATGGCTGCTTACTTGGATTCTGTTCTGTGATACTTCAGGGATGAGCACAGTGGTGTGTGAGTTAGTTCCTTAGTTTTGTGAGGAAGAAATGTTGTCTATGATTCCCTCCGTTTGACTTTGTGATATATTTATAGTACATTACCATTCTTAAGTTTTCAACATGCTTGTGCAACATATTTTTTTTCATCTTGTGTCCCATTTTGCTATCTTTAGAAAAACAAATATGTATATATGTATGTGTACACATACACACACATATATATATATATATATATATATATATTATATATATATATTTGTTGTTATGTGCCATGGAGTCGGTGCCAACTCATAGTGATCCTGCACAGGGTTTCCGAGGCTGTAAATCTTTACAGGAGCAGAAAGCCTCATTTTTCTCCCGTGGAACAGCTGGTAGTTTCGAACTGCTGACCTTATGGCTCGCAGTACAATTCGTAACCACTATACTACCAGAGTTCCGTATATATGTGTGTGTATATGTATATGTTGTTGTTAAGTGCCTTCGAGTCGGTTCCGACCCATAGCGACCCTGTACGGGGTTTCCGAGGGTGTAAATCCTTACGGGAGTAGAAAGCCTCATCTTTCTCCTGCGGAGCGGCTGGTAGTTTCGAACCGCTGACCTTAAGGTTCGCAGCCCGATTCGTAACCACTACGCTACCAGATATATATAGTTGTTGTTGTTATGTGCCGTGGAGTCGGTTCTGACTCATAGCAACCCTGCACAGGGGTTCCGAGGCCATAAATCTTTACGGGAGCAGACTGCCTCATCTTTCTCCTGCGGAACAGCTGGTAGTTTCGAACTGCTGACCTTGTGGTTCGCAGCCACTACGCTACCAGAGCTCTCTCTCTCTCTCTCTCTCTCTCTCTATCTATCTATCTCTCTCTCTATATATATATACACACACTAGGATTATCTTTAGGGTTCTACATCCTATTAGATTAATTGTACTTTTATGTACTTAATATTACCAGAGGATTTGTTGTGATTGATGCAGATGTCTCAGATGTCATATGGGTGGACTAAGAGTTATATTGGAGTTAACATGTGGATTTTCTTTCTTTTTTTTTTTTTTTAATTGAATAACAGATTGAAAGTTGAGCAAAGCAAAATCAATACATACACATTATGATCTCCAGTTACCACTGAGTTGATTTCAACTCTTGGCAATTCATTGTGTGTCAGTAGAACCCTGGTCTATAGGATTTTTTTTTTCTTTTCTTTTTCTATAGGATTTTTAATGACTGTTTTTGGAAGTAAATTACCAGGCCTTTCTTCTGAGGTGCCTGTTAGTGGACTGGTACCAACTTAGGGTGTTAACTGTTTCCACTACACAGGGACTCCTTTAGCATAAAAAGATTTTTTAGCAAATGTTAGGAAGAAAATCAAAGCATTCCTTCCAATTACAGTAC
Source organism: Chrysochloris asiatica (assembly GCF_000296735.1). Classification (NCBI taxonomy): domain Eukaryota; kingdom Metazoa; phylum Chordata; class Mammalia; order Afrosoricida; family Chrysochloridae; genus Chrysochloris; species Chrysochloris asiatica. Next base: position 19,571,603 of record NW_006408519.1, on the reverse strand, counting down.
CAGTGACTCTTTTTGTTATCAATGGAAACCTAATTAATATACAAATAAAATGTCAATTCACATCATAACCATCAAGATAAATAGAAGCATTTATACTTTTCCATGAGCTCTACTCTTTTTGAACTTAAGTGCTATGTTTGGCTCTTGGCCCAGGGATCGTTTGAAATGTTCTAAGTTTAACAATGAAGTTGATCCTGGCCCATGTGCAAATGCAAATTCAGATGGGCTTGTTTGAATCAACAGTTGTCATTGTAGATTTTTTTTTTTTTCTGTGAGAAGAAAACAAAAGGAAATCCTACATATGTGTGTGAAAATGAATGGTAACATTTCTAAATTTGCTTAGTGAAATTGTGATCATATTCAAATCAGAGTTTTTAATACATTTGCCTCTCACCTGTTAGGAAAGGAAAGAGAATCAGTTGTTCCCTTTTCATAATGCATGATGGATACTTGCTCAGTTTTAATGACAGTAGGTGCAGGCTGCTTTTTTCCAGATATATTCTGCTCTTTTATGTAGATTTCTGACATGAAGTCATTAAAAGAAGAACAAAGTTTTTAAGTTTCTGAAATAGTTAAAAAGTAAAATAGTTAATGAAATCATTTCTCTACCATGCATATGAGTATAAGAAGACAAATTATGGTGGAGGGGTGTTTGCCATGGAGTCAGTTCCAACTCATAGCCACCCTGAATTGAGTTCCCGAGTCTCTAAATCTTTAAGGGAGCAGAAAGACCCACAGAATGACTGGTAGTTTCAAACTGCTGACCTTTAGGTGAGCAACCCGACTTGTAACCACTATGCTACCAGAGCTCCTTGATTATGGGTAATATGACATTAATACTTACCAGACTCTCTGCTTTTACGTTGACTGTTCTTGTCCTTTTAGCGCTATCGAGTTTGTTCCAACTCATAGCTATTCTGTATAGGGTTTTCGAGGAGCAGCTGGTGGGTTTGAACTGCTGACCTGGTGATTCATAGCCCAGTGCTGATCCTACAGCACCATGCCAAGAGTCCTTATCTAGAATAGTACATTGAAATGAGATATTTAAAATATGGGGAGCATAGCATGATGAAGTAAATGTGTTTGGGCCAGCATCAAGACTCTTTGAAATAGGATATCTAAATAGTGTGCATTTTGTCTCAGACTGGCTTGGGTTAGTCCTAGTATTCAGATGACTATTAATGGGCTTCATGCTCTGAAGCATATGCTAATAGAAGTGATCATTTTGGATTAATTTGATGTGAATTAGTAAGAGATTTATTTGATGGGAGTTGTTTGAAGGTGATGACATTTAAATCTCAACAGGATTTAAGATGTCCAAAAATACCTTTAAAGATTCAGGAACAATCAATTCAGGGAGAGTGAATTAAATACAAACGGATCTCAAAGAACAGGGTCTGACGTTGGGGTTATGAAGTTTGAAGCAGTTTACAAAAAGAGCAATCTACCATTGAGGTATTGCCTTGAAACCTAAAGAAATAGAAAACATTTAAACTCCTTCAGTAATTCTTGAGTTTGTGAATTGGATAAACAGTGTTTCCTTGAATTTTATAGTTCACTTAAGCAATCTGATTTTGATCTGTATATATGGAGTAGACAGGATTCAAGCGATTTTTTTTCCCCTCTTAAACCAATGAGCAAACACATATGTTCTTTCAAAAATGGAACCTTATATGTTGTTCATATGGAAACTATCTAGTTTGCTATAGGCCCAAGCTTTGACCTTCCTTTTACTTTGCTATCACTTGCTTAATTCTTTAAATTCTTTGTGGGGAACTTTTGATCAAAAGAAATAATTTGCTGTTCTTTTTTCTTACTTAAAAACATTTTTTAAATAAAAGCTACATGAAATGTGTAATTAATAACTCAGTCCTCCTAAGTCTGTGATATAAACAAGCATGGAAAAAATATCTTTATTAAAGAAAAGACCATCATGACTTTTCTTTTTATGCTAAGCTTTGATTTCAAACACTTGAGAGTTTTATTATCTGGAAAAACAGTAAGAAAAAGTCATCTGGTATTATATGTGATGAAACTAAGAACTGCTACTTATAATACAACTCATACTCAGCAGTACTGGAGACTGAGGTCAAATTACACAATCTTGTTACCCAGCCCCCTTATGGTTTTACACTCTTGTTCCATATGTATATTATATGTATCTTGTTGTTGTTGTTAGGTGCTGTCAAGTCGAATCCGACTCATAGTGACCCTGTATAGGGTTTCAAAGGAGCAGCTGGTGAGCATGAACTGCCAACCTTGTGGTTCAAATGACCTCGCAGTCTAGCACATTAACCATAGCGTCATATATATATGTTGTTGTTGTTGTTTAGTGCCGTCGAGTCGGTTCTGACCCATAGCAACCCTGTACAGGGTTTCTGAGGCTGTAAATCTTTACAGGAGTAGAAAGCCTCATCTTTTTCCTGCCGAACAGCTGGTTGTTTCGAACTGCTGACCTTGCAGTTTGCAGCCCAATTCGTAACCACTGTGCTACCAGAGCTCTCTCTCTGTCTCTCTCTCTCTCTCTCTCTCTCTCTGTCTCTCTCTCTCTCTCTATATATATATATATATATTCACATACACCTTTATGTGTCAGATGCTCAGACCCTCCCACATATATGTATTCTTATACATTCGACTTTTGTTTTCCTTTGAGAAATATATATGTTGTTGTTGTTAAGTGCCGTTGAGTTGGTTTCGACCCATAGCGACCCTGTACAGGGTTTCCGAGGCTGTAAATCTTTACGGGAGCAGAACGCCTCATCTTTC
>NW_006408519.1:19551131-19568734 GCF_000296735.1 Chrysochloris asiatica | reverse complement strand
TAGTTTCGAACTGTTGGCCTTAAGATTCGCAGCCCGATTCACAACCACTACGCTACCAGAGCTCCTTGATATATATATATATATATATCTAAAATTATATTCACATACACCTTTATGTGTCAGATGCTCAGACCCTCCCACATATATGTATTCTTATACATTCGACTTTTGTTTTTCTTTGAGAAAGAGAACTTCTTTATAATTTTTCTTTTTCTTTAAAAATAGCTTTCCCTTTAAATTAATGACAAAGAATACAAATAAGGTCATTTTACTTAATGGTACATATTGTTGTTAAGTGCTGTTGAGTAGGTTCCGACTCATAAGGGACCCTTTGTAGGATTTCTGAGGCTTTAAATCTTCTGGGGAGCAACACGTCTCATATTTCTTCCATGGAACAGCTGGTGGGCTCTAATTACAGACCTTGTGGGTCCCAGTCCAGTGCTTACCATATGGAGCCACCGTGCTCCCAGTTTGGCACATGTTGTTGTTGTTGTTGTTAAGTGCTGTCAAGTCAGCTCTGACTCTTGGAAAGTAACCCTGTGTAGGGTTTCCGAGGAGCTGCTGATGAGTTTGAACCACCGAGTCTGCAGTTCAAACCGACCACTCAGTCCAGTGCATTATCCCAAATGTACATTTAATGAATGGATGGATGTTGGGGGAAATGAACAACTAAGTGAACCATAGGCAACTGTGGTTTCAGCCAATGCCAGCAGCTTCAAGGGAAAAAGATAAGGCTGCCAACGATGGTAAAGATTTACAGCCTCAGGAACCCAAAGGAAGAGGTCTGTTATGTGCTGTAGGGTTGTTATGAGTTGGAATCAACTTCATGACAGTGGATTGATTTGGTTTTGGTTTTACTTGTTGCTAAGTCACTCTAGTGGTGATGTAGCGGTTTAAGCATTAGACTGCTAACCACAATATCAATAGTTCAAACCCACTAATGGTTCCGACGGCGAAAGTTGGTTGCTGTGAAAATACCATCATGACAACTTAAGTCACTGTCTTTTACAGAAGGTTTAAATAAAAACCAATTTAAGCCGTCTGAGTAAGATGACATAGTTAGCAGAATTAGGCCCTAAGATGTGTATTTCCATTTTATAAATCTTTTAAGTGATACTGTAACACAGAAATACAATACGACACTATCCTATTACTTTTTATAGTTATAAACATTTTTCCTAAGGGACCAAAGGCAGCTTTTAAGACTTAGCTTTAGAAGAAAATCTTGTTAATTAAGACTAGAAAGATTCGATCTTTGCAGTTCTAACATCTCAGTAATGAAATCTACATTACATATAACATTTTGGGGAGACTCAATATATTTCTAATGGTTGCACTGCTAACCTCAAGGGTGGAGGTTCAAATCTACCAGCTGCTCCTTGGTAACCTGTACAGGGTCTTTTTGAGTCAGAACCAACTCGATGGCACTTTAACAAAAACAACCACAACATGCTTAAATAGCTTAGTATATAACATGCACTAACATCACATGGTCTGTTTAAGAAAGTACTTCTTTATATACAGTTGGAAAAAGAGGCCTGGTGGCAAAATGCTTGCTAACCAAGAGCCTTGGAAATTCTATGGGACAGTTCTACGCTTTCCTGTAGGAACTATGAGTTGGAGTAGACTTGATTGAAATTGGTTATGGAGGATGTTGTAAAAGTGTAAACGTTCACCATTAATCTCCTTGCCCCAGGTTTGTGTCTTAACTCACAATTAGAGGACTGAAATCAGTAATTTTATGCTTGTAGCCTTCATCTGAGTTCTTTGGGTGGCAAATGTTTAGAGATCTTGGCAACTAAGCGAAAAGGTACACAGAGCAGCTTGAAGAAGGCCTGGTAATTGGCTTCTGGGGATGAGGAAAGAAATTCAGCCACTGAAAACCTTACGGAGCGAAGTTCTACTGTGACACACACTGGGGTCTCTAGGAGTTGAGATTGAGTCCTTAGTAACGGGTGTGGGTGTGACTTTCACTTAGATTGTTTCTCCACTTCATTTTTTAGCTCCGTTATCTCAAAGAGTTGCCTTTTGTGGACCTACATTAACTGGCATTTTGAACATTTTTTAATTTTTGTTTTTGTGTAGTTTGTATGAGGAATACTGCTATTTAGTAGAATGATGGTAAAGTTTACAATAGAATTGCCAAAGGTGATGACTAAGGCTCTTTGATGTGTTGATATTTTCTTAAACTTTCCCCTATAAAAGCCATTGCTGATGTTTATTAATTAAGATCTTTCTGCCCTCTGCCCTCTAGTGTAGGTAAGTATTGTAGTCGTTAGTGTGGAGGGAATTTAGAGGTAAATAATTTTACCAACGCCAGTCTGTCCTCAAAATGAATCCTCCTATAATAGACTTTTCTAACATGTACCTCTTTCTTCTGCTTTATTAAAACCCAGGGAGGGAAAGGCTTTTACTCAGGGTTTGGTCTTTTTTTTTTTTTTTTTTTAACCAGATATCTTTTAAACAGCTCTTGATGCTGCCATATTAATGTCTTTTAGGGGTGATGCATTAAAATATGTTTACATCATTTAGGAAGGCAACATTTTTTTTTATTCTTTGTTTTGCAGATATACAGATCAGCTCTCAAAATGTCTTCTGTGTCTTCCGAGCATCTTCTAAGACAATTGCATTAACCTCCTGCTAGTTGACTAATAGAATTAATCATTGTAAAAAGCACTCTAAAGCCACATGCCTTATGAAGTCAATGCTGGGTATGATTTTACAAGTATGTGATCCATTTTTTCAAGTGAAAATATTAACTGGAAAAGTTCTTGGCACACAGTAAAACGTAGTGCAATCTGTTGTTTGTCTTAGAGATAATAACTTGAGGGTGGCTATAGTCTTATGGCATCTAACTTATGACTTGCTAGGGGAGTTTCTTTCCACTTAGAAGTATTGCAAATGTGCTTATATTTACATAATATGTCACTCTGAAAAATTATGGTGATATAGTTCTGTAAAAAAATTTTTTTTTCTATATGACTTCAAAGTATGGTCAAGTAAATTAGTGACATTAAAAAGCAAAAAAAGAAGCAACTAAAAAGAACATCCCCTGCCCTCCACAACAAAAAATAAAATCCAATGACCTTCCTGATACTTCTTTGAAGTTTTAGCAGTTTAACATTCTCTGCAGTGTGTATTGTTAAGGGCTCTATTCAGCATAATCCTGGTGTGGTACTGTGGGTTAATGTGCTGCACTGCAAATTCGGTTTGAACTGTAAGGTTGGCAATTCAAGATCACCAGCCGCTCCTTGGAAACCTGTGCAGGGCCACTATGGGTCGGAACTGACTCAATGGCACATTAACAACAACATTCAGCATATTGAGCACAGTGGCTCAATACGGGTAAGCACTGGACCGTGGCTTCCAAGGGCTGTGGTTCAAGCTCACCAGCTGCTCTGTGGAGAAAGATGAGGCTTTCTGCTCCGGTTGCTATGAGTCAGAACTGATTCGGTGGCACTTAACAACAACAGCTATTCACCATAAGGAGTCAGTGAATCTTACTTGTTCTAAATATCTGTTCTTGGGTTGAAAGAAGGAACTGGAATTTGGAAACATGATAATTTACTTATATTACCCTTTCTCCCAGGCAATAAGAATGCCAATTGAATATGACTAGTTATTAGACTATGTGACCCATTGCATCTTTTAAGGTTAACAAGATATAAATTTTACTTTGTTTGGAAAAATAACTTACTGATTTTAATATTTAAAAATATATATCTATGACCTTCAACATATTTTATCTTAGTTCCCTTACTGTTGTTGCCAACGGTACCATTTTTCTGATCACCATTGGCATTATTTGAGGACCATAACTATTTTCTTTTCATTTTGATGGAAGAATAATTTAAATTAGGATATTTATTCTTCATTTATTCATGTTGTTGTTAAGTGCCATCAAGTTGATCCGACTCACAGTGACTCTGTATAGGGTTTCTGAAGAGAAACTGGTGGGTTTGAACTTCTGATCTTGTGGTTTGCAGTCCCCTGCTGGTCCTACAGTGCCACACCAGGAGTCCTCATTTATTCATGGGTCCACTATTTCATGTATGATTTTTATAACTTTTTGTTTAACCTGTTTATTTGGTGAAATATTTTTGTGCCTTTTTTTTTTTCATTTTGGAGAAAACAATAAAATATAAATGATACAGTTCTTCAGCTTTCTCTAAGGAAAGATTTTGTTGCAGTAGTTACTAAAGACATTATGTGAAATAGAAAACAAAAACGAAAGCAAACAAAACAAACAATCATGAAATTCTGGAGGGCAAGCCAGAGTTGCTGTACCAAAACATCATTTTTTAATATGTGGGAATATCTGTTACTTTATAAAATAGAAAATAGTTCTCTGTAAGTCAAATGGGAGTCTTGATGTGGTACTGTACGATAAGCGATGGACCACAAGGTGGGTTTGAACCACAAAGTCAGCAATTCAAACTTAACCAGCCGCTCCTTGGAAACTCTACAAAGGGTCGCTCTGAGTCAGAACCCACTGGCAGTACTTAATAACGAGAAGGAGCAGTATACTTTCATAAAGGCAGATACAACATTTTTGACATGATATGATCTATGAGAATTTTCACCTTGTAAACAATCCCTTATATACTCTAGTGCATTTTCTGTGGTCAGTGATTCATGTTCTAAAACTTTTGCTTGACCAGCTTTTCAGAAGCAAAAGCACACCCATTGATTTGCAGTCTGTGTGGTTCCTCAGCACTTGTGAGAAATTATAAATGAAAACGAACTAAAATGTGTTTATTAATTTGGATTTTCTTAGAACATTTTGGTTATTCATAGTATAACTAACTCTGTCATATCTAACCCCATGCAGAGTTGGCCAGTAGAAGAGAGTTGTTTGGTTTGTCAATCATAGGTGGGTATTTCCAGAAGACATTTAGGGTGATGACTTCAGTACAGGGCAGTATTTCACTTGGGAAATGAAGAAGGAAAGGCCATGAAGCTCAGCTCCAAAGAGCCTTTGCTAGCATATTCTTCTATTGACACAACACAAATTGCTTCTTATCTGTCTGTCCTTAAGAGTCCTGACTCATGGCACTCTGGTAGAGAAATGTGTCACACAGTTGTTTTTTTTTTTTAACTCTACTCACTGTCACCTATGTCACCCAAAGGCGTAGTTTAACTGGCGTGTAAAGGTGAGCCACACAAAATGTTCAATATTTTACCATTTTGAATTAAAAAAATGGCAGTGCACTGTGGTTTGAGTTCAGATTTTCTTAAGTGAACTTCCAATGTGTTCTGATAATGGAGTTGGTACGCTTTACCAGGCTGTGCTTACGAATTCAGGATTTAGGTTATTTTTCCTATCATGCCAGATGATAAAACCGTATAACACCAAAACCAATGACACCAAACCGTCTACTGTCGAGTCAGTTCTGACTCATCACAACCCTACGGAGGATAAAGTAGAGCTGTACCATAGGCTTTCCAATGCTGTAAATCTTTATGGAAGCAGATTGCCTCATCTTTCTCTTGCAGAGCTGCTGATGGATTTAAACAGCTGGCCTTTTGGTTAGCAGCCCAATGTTTAACCCACTGCACAGCCAGGGATAGGGTTTCCGAGGAGCGACTGGAGAACTTGAACCGCCAACCTTGCAGTGCAAAGTGACTTTGCAGTCATTATTAGGAAGAAGCTTTATGTAAATAGAAAATGGCATTGGTGACAACAAGGCCAGGAAAGTTGTGCTGAGGACCTTTTTGCCTCCCCCACAGTGCACCTACTCATTTTTGCAGGGTAGCAAAGACTCTATCCTAAGATAATTTCATTGGGAAACCTTACCCCGTCCACCCTACAGTCCCTGTCTTGCCCATTGAGACTTCATTTCATTCCCAAGACACAAAGAACATTTTAAAGGATGCCCAAACTGCCATTTGGATGTAGTGTAAATCGAAGAGTGGAGACTGTTTCGGAAAAGGGTTAGAGAGAGGGAACCACCACCTTCTGAAGTGGATAGACAGACCTAGATGGAGGATATATTGAGAAATAAGAACTTTCCACTTTTATATTTTTGTTATTTAATAAAAATTTCTGTAATATTGTAGCAATACTTTTAGACTGGTGCATACACACACACATATATCATGCATAAATACGTAAGCATATGAGCACATATGTACGTATATATTACTGAGTATATCTGAAGAAGTAAATTGGGCAAAAATATAATTTGGGAGGAAAAATAACTAATACCAAATAGGAAGGATTCCTGGTGTGGCGCTGTAGGGTAAGCAAATCATTACATCAGCAGTTCCAACCCACCAGATGCTCCTCAGAAACCCTGTACAAGTTTGCTATGAGTTGGAACTTAACAACAACAGCAATAGGAAAGATGGTTCTGGTAAAAAGGAATCCTTCCGTATTCCTAAAATCATTTTGAAATAAAAAATGACCCATTTTTTTTGTGACCAAAAATATTTCTAAATGTAAGTTGCTTGCTTTAGCCTCAACTTTTTGCAACATTTAAAAAGGAATTCCCCCCACCCCCGAAGGGTGTATTGTATTACACACATTGCAAAGCATTTAATAGAATAAATAAAATATTCTAGATTAGATTACATGTCTGTAGCTTTCAAATAACCCTGTTTCTGCTTTTCCTTGTATTTATACAGATATGGTCCGGAAAAAGAACCCCCCTCTGAGAAACATTGCTAGTGAAGGCGAGGGTCAGACCCTGGAGCCTGTAGGTACTGAAAGCAAAGTATCTGGAAAAAACAAAGACTTTTCTGTAGATCAGATGTCAGAAAATACGGATCAGAGTGATGCTGCAGAGCTAAGTAATAAGGAGGATCAGAACTTGCATGTCCAAGATCCATCGTCTAGCAGTAAGAAGGACTTAAAAAGCTCAGTCCTCAGTGAGAAGGCTGGCTTCAATTATGAAAGCCCTGGTAAGGGAGGAAACCTTCCCTCCTTTCCGCATGATGAGGTGACAGACAGAAATATGTTGGCTTTCTCATCTCCAGCTGCTGGGGAAATCTGTGATCCCTTGAAGTCTCCTCAAAGAGCAGAGGCAGATGACCCTCAAGATATGGCTTGCACCCCATCAGGGGAATCATCGGAGACAAAGGAAGATCATAAGATGTCACCAACGGCTACAGAGGAAACAGGGCAAGCGCAGAGTGATCAAGCCAATTGTCAAGGCTCAAGCCCGGTTTCAATGGCCTCAAAAAACCCACAAGTGCCTTCAGATGGGGGTGTAAGACTGAATAAATCCAAAACTGACTTACTGGTGAATGACATCCCAGACCCGGCACCTCTGTCTCCAGAGCTTCAGGACTTTAAATGCAATATCTGTGGGTATGGTTACTATGGAAACGACCCCACAGATTTGATTAAGCACTTCCGAAAGTATCACTTAGGACTGCATAACCGCACCAGGCAGGATGCTGAGCTGGACAGCAAAATCTTGGCCCTTCATAACATGGTGCAGTTCAGCCATTCCAAAGACTTCCAGAAGGTCAACCGCTCTGTGCTTTCTGGTGTGCTGCAGGACATCAATTCTTCAAGGCCTGTTTTACTAAATGGGACCTATGATGTACAGGTTTGTGCTTTGTATTGTGATCTCTCTAGACCAGAAAAGATACTATTAATGAAATGTGAATTCATACGTGTGTGATAAAGCCAAGTTCCCAATTCCAGAAGGGTAGCTTACTAGAGCCCAGTGAAAAAGAGTCCCACTTTCCTTATATTTTCATTTATAAGGATTTTTGAAGTTGTCCCTAACTTGTCATCATGAGAAATAATTACAGCATTTCTATTAGGTTGGGAAGTAATCTTTTGTGGAATTAGCTAGGCTTCATGTTTATGGACATATTTCATGGTAATTTGATGTTTTCACTATCTTCCAAATATGGCACTAATCTTTATGGTTCTCATGATAATAACATGCCTTGTTTTAATTTTAGAGTGTAAGGTTTATTCTTCAGTGAGACTCTTTCTTACATCTTGAATTAGGATTTGATTTTTATACTCAACTAGAGATCAAATTGAACTAAATATGGGTCACAGTAAAGGTTGAGAGATAGACTCCTGTAAATGTCAAGTAATTGTAAATAGAAATTTGAAAATAAAATTTTTGTATTGACTAAAAATAAGTCATGGGGATTGCAAGTATAAGGGACACAGAATGACCTTGGTGCAGGCTAACCAAGCATCCTCTTTGGCATGTCAAGAAAATGGTAATAATATATGAAAGCACTTGCTAATAATTGAGATCTATGTTTTTATTAAAACTGTCATACCTTTTTGATCTACTTTTCTGTCTTTAGTTTGCAGCATATGTAAAGTGAGAACTAACAGTTTCAAAGAGAATGAAAAGTGGAAATGAGTCTAAAGAAATAGATTCATTTAATTTTTGTTATTTTAACATGGTTGAAACTCATGGTCATCTTGAAAAAGTATTAGCCTTTGTCACTGCCTATAGATTTTGATTGTATTATTGGGCCAGGGGAATTTCAAAACATATAAGTTTATATTAATCATCTTGAGGAAAGATTGGAAGAAGTACTTGAGAATTAATGAAATCACATCCTCTTATGTAGCCTGCTAAATCTCTGAAAGTATCAGTCATTTTTATCAGCTCAGTAGCTACAGTACATTTTCCTTACACCTCTGTTGACCTAGTGGCAATAAAGAAATACAGGCAAAGGAATTGTGAATAACAGGTAGTGAACATATTTTTGCAGTACATGTAGGTAAAACCAGAAGAGAAATTTTCAAGTCCTTTAAATGTCAGAATGACAGTCTTATCACTTTGAAGGAGATACAAAGAAGAACCCTTAAACAGCCAGCTTCATCTCTGTAAAGCTCTCTGAAAATTCCATCTCACTTTGTGAATTTCCACAAATAGAATGTTTTCCGTGGAGCACCAACTTCAGCCAGCATAGTTATTATGCATGAAAGCTGCGTGCTTTGAACTGCTGTCTTATTAAAGATCATTTCACTGTCTAATGTCAGATACACTCTCCTGTCAAACTGTGATTGGAAAGCAAATAACGTGTTTTAGATAGAAGGGTTAGAAGTGAATAATGTCAGTATGTGAAACGGTGTTTTATAATTAGCAAGTAATATGATGTTAATACCTGGATTTCCGGCAGCAGTTTCAGTTTGCTCACTCTGGGGACATCATCTGAGGGAAGTTGAGCTAGGCTGTCAGGAAGGCTCCGAAACAAAGATTATTGAAGCCAATATTTAAGAGGAATTCAGATTTTTTAAAAATGCTTTTCCATTTCCCCCAACAGTTATTTGTTAAGTTCTTAGTTATTTATAGTAAAGTTTATGTTTGGGTAGAACGAGCTGAACACTTTTCCTGGGCAGTGATTTTAGAAATAAAACAGATGTTTGAGCTATCTGAGTTTGAACTAACAGGACTAGAAATAAAACAGCTGATCGTAGTCTATGCTGTCTACTAAATCCTTGGAGCTGCACACGGTAAAGAAGACAAAAAGTGGTAGGAGACATTATGTGGGAATATAATCTTGTTAAGATCAATTCTTTTCAAAGAGAAATAATATTGCTAAAAATAGAAAAAAAGTGGGTGATTATTTCAAAGAAACAATTGGGTGTGAAAACACATCTTAGCAGAATTCAGCTTCTTCAGTTTATGAAGGGGAACATTCAATAGACTTTTGGCCAAATGCTAATCTTAAATATTTTTTTGCATACACCAGATGTTGATGCAGAAATATGTATGACGATCAGTAAGGCGTCAACATTTTTATACTGAAGTAGATATTAAACAATTTCTTTTTGGCGTAAACTGAATGAAAGGACCTCCGAAATTCCCCTCTTTACCCATACACGCTTTTGTTGCTGAAATGCCATTTGAGAGGTTCTTTCCTTGGCACATGAACTGTGTGGAGACTGAAATCTGTGGGAGATAAAATGCTGACTATAGAATTTCTTTGATGCAGTTCTGTCAGAAATTTATAGTTAATGGCATGTGTTGATTCTGATAAAAAGATGTTGGTAAATATGAGCAACATGGACACATAATCATTCAGTTTCAGGAATTATTTATCTACATATATAATTTAAACTAATTGAAGTAATAGATGAGCAATTCATTAATCTTCTTCAGTTAAAGCTAGTCTTTATTTCCTTCCTCACATTCAGGACAGTTGGTGGCTAATGATAGATTTACGACATTTTAGGCCAAGAAAAAAAACAACAAAAGCAAGAATAGGGGATTTAAAGAGCTTGTGGCTTTGATGTACATTTTGGTATGACATGGATGGTTTTATGTAATTTGGACTGACTTGACTGCAAGTGTGAGAAATTTCATTGGCGAAAAATTAAACAGATTCTAAGAGTTTCAGTGCAGAGTTCAAATTATTGACCAAAATTTGACATATATTTGGGGAAAGATTGCAATTTAGACATACTTGAGTTGACACCATCTACTTTCATGTGAATTATATTACAGCTAATTGAATCAAAGAATTAATTTTTATTAAAGATAGTGTTGAACAGCTTGTGCGTGTGTGTCCCGCATAGTAAATAGTGCCACCAGTAGGGAATGGAGCTGACTTTTAAGCACTCATCATAATATCAACAGATAAGTCTATCAGTCTGCTCTCGCCCATATACCTTTTTATTAATAAGGTGACAGTGGTTTGTTTTTTTTTTGTTTTTGTTTTTTGACATACCTTGCTTTATCATGTACAACTCTGAAATCAGAAAAACAAGAAATGTTGATATATATGACCAGGATCTTAGTTTCTAATTTTGTTTTTTTCCTGCATGCTTTATGAATTGTTACATTTAAAATCTTATAAGGGGCGTGGCATGATTGGTACGTCCTCATGTGATTTTTATTACCTATGTTTTGCCTTTGAGGCTGACAGAGGCCAATAATAGGACAAGAGATTGAGTTCCTTCAAAAAAGTAATTACAGCTTCTTTCTTTTTAATCTGTTTTATTATGCTTATATATAAACTATCACTGAATGGAGGCCTGCATTGTTGAATGTGAACTTCGCTGTTTCATTAGGGCTTAATGCGTTGTGCATTAGGGCATTGCATCATCTTTATGGGGGAACTCTTAGCCCTCAGATCAGGTTATAAAAGTAGGAGTCCTGTCAAGTTGTGCTTCCCACGGGAAAGTGTTTAAGCCATCCTGTGTTTATAAACGTTCATAATGTATGTATTGCCCTTTCATATTAGTAAACCTTTCCTGTTTTTCTGCATAATTCAGGACATCAAAAAGACAGCTATTGGATTCCATCAATTAAATTCATTTTGTCCCTTAATAAAATTCTAAGGGTAAGAGAAAAATCTCACCATTAGCCTCACCACTAACTGTCTTGTATTTAAGCAAGGAGAATGACATCTCCGATATTTTTATCAGAGTTGCCTCATGTGCCATGTTGACAATAGGAAAAACAGATTTTGGAGCTAGGAAATCATATTCTGTGTTTGCATTTCCAGCATATTCAACTCTATCAGCTTTATAGGCCCTTAGCATATACCAGTGCATTCATTTGAACAGAGGATTAGAGTTTGGGCTGAAAGCAAAACAAAACAAAACAAAAAAAACTCAGGGAACATTAATCTCAATGTAGTCTATTTTGACTTTTCTTGAATCTTATTTCCAAATATTTATTTTTTGCCTTGGAGCTTCCTTTGATCTAGAAGAGGAGGGAAGTTGTAGATCTTAGCAGGTTCTGTTTCTTTGTTTTTCTAAGTTGAGGAGAATTGCACTTTAGAAAAAACTGATGAATGAGATTTTAATCAATTCAGACTGTCTATATGGTAGAGAATTTTGGCATATGAACCCATACATATAGTCAAGACTATATCTCTTTAACAAGTAATAAAGTGTGCAAAATAAAACATATGCCTACCCTAAGGCCATAAAGCAAAGTGAAGTTCTGGTATTTGCCAGGCCATTTTCATCAGTGTCCATGGTTGAGCTGGAGAATGTAACCATTTGGAGAGAACAGTTTGAACTTCTTCGTGTACAGCTTTACTTTTGTTGTTTTTAAGCGGCGTCGAGTTATTCGGCCCTGACCTGTAGCCACCCTGTATAGGGTTTCCGAGGAGCAACTGGTGAGCTTGAACTGCCCACCTTGCTGTTCAAACTGACTTTGCAATCCAGCGCATTAACCAGACCTCCCCTTAACTTTGCTGCATGACGGTCAGTGAGACAAATGCCAGTACCCTTTTGATTTTCTGCTTATTTTCTATCATTTAAAGAACTTATCTGTCAGTTTTTTTAATCTCTACATTTCTTTACAGACCCAGTGTTTAGAAGAGAAAAAAGATTCTTGGTTATCAGTATGTCTGATCAAATTTAGCATTATTCAACTCCTAATAAAAGTTTTCTTGGTGATGAAAGTTTTCTATGTTGATGTTTGTTCTGTTGACCACATCAAGTCAGCAGATTATATGATGCTTTTGTTATTTCTTAGGCTTTTGTAAGTACAGCATATATTTGCATCTGTTGAAAACACAAATGCATAGGCAAGGCTCCCACTGCAGGAACGTTTACAGAGAAGTTTTCCTTTTGTTTTCTGGGATTTTTCATTGAGCTTAGTTAGGAGAACCATGGGTTTCTTGAATTCTTTCTAATATATATTATTCTAAACTTTGAAGTGAATGTTGTGCATTCCCAGAATATCAGAAAAATCCTTATTTACTTTTCATTGAAAGTCAAATGTGAAATTTATTTTGCTCTATTACTTGTAATTTGACCTATACTCCTTTTATCTATAGTTTACACAATCAAAAATTGCACCAAGCTTCTATTTTTTCCAATTTTGGATTTACTTCTAATAACAGCTAGCATTTACTAAGTGTTTCTTATGTGTATATATGGATTTAAGTTCTCTACATGTATTAACCAGTTTTCATAAACCTCTTGAAGCTGACACTCTCACTGTGCCCATTTTTCAAAATTGCAAGGAAACTGAAGCATATAGGATAAAAATCACCTGCCCGAGATCACAGAGTTGAGTAAGAGGAGAAAATGGGATGCAGATCAAGGTAGATAGGCTGATGCAGTCTGACTTCATAACCACTATCATATGCTGCCTTACCAAATGCAAGCCCGTGCTGCAAATAGAAAAGCAATAGAAGAGAGGCCAGTTGTATGTAAGGAAGATGTAAGACAGGCAGATGGTGACCGTTTGATGCATGCTAGGTGATTCACATTGAATTTGGGGAATTCATTGATTTCTCAGAGATTTTTATCTTATTTCTCATAATGTAATGCTATTTTGTTTGAATTTACTGGGATTGTAATTGAAATAATTAAGACCAATTAGTTTTGTCAGTTACAAATTGTGATTCAGTAATTATTGAATACTGAATGGATTCCAATTCAATCAAGTAGGGATACAAAGTTTTATTCCAAAATTAAGGCGCCTTCCATCCAGGCATTTGATTTAGTTTCTATTCCCCCCTCAGTGAGAGGGTTTTTCTTTCTTTCTTTCTTTCTTTTTTAGGAAATCGTGATTTATTAAAGTAACTGAGAGTAATCTTCTGTTCATTGAGTTCCTAGGCACAATTTAGGCTGGTTTTTCTGTGAAGATTAAAGGTTAAGGAGATGCACCCAGCTCCCATTTATGTTCTCGAAGGCTGTGTAATTAAGGTTTTATCCTCTGCCCACGAGCAAGCGCAGGAATGGGTGTGGAGACACAACAAATCTGAAGGCCTTTAGAGTGTCTAATTTGAGTGCACTGCATACCTCAGCCGTGCTTAGAGCTGTCTACTGTTTCACTGGATCCTCAGAGTGAGCCAAGTGTGGGACCAGTGAGGCGTTGGGGAAATACAGAAATAGCCTACCTGTGTAGCAGTTCTCCTTTAATATTTAGATGAACTGTTGATGTAAGATTAAAGAATACTTGAATTCTTTCATGTGTCTGGTAACATATTTGGGAATCTTACAATAAATCATGGTTTGCTTTAAGACCTGTTTTTCCAGCTGAAGGGTAGCTCCACCTTGATATTCCACTGACACCTCAAAGTCAACATATGTGAAGCTGAAGTTGTTAACTCCTTCCCCAAAATAACTATTTTTCTCCCCTCTCCTCTGTACTGCTATATTCAAATCCATCAGGCTGGAAATCTCAACAGGCATGTTGGCATTTTCTTTTTATCCTGGATTTCTTTCTATTTCTCTCTTCTCAAGAAGTTTATTCCTTCCTTCACTCCTTGCTTTTTTCTTTTGCTGCCTCCACCCTTAATATTTGGAGGTCCTGATGTGGTGCTGTAGGATAAGCACCAGATTGCTAACCGCAAGGTTGATGATTCAAACCCACCTACTGCTCCTCAGAAAACCTATACAGGGTCACTGTGTGTCAGAACTGACTACACAGCACTTAACAACACAACCCTTAATATTAATTTAGTAAGTTGTTATTGGCACAGTGGTTAAGCGCTCGGCTGTGGTTTGAATCTGTCAGCTGCTCCATATGAGAATCTATCAACTGCTCCATATGAGAAAGATTCGGCAGCCTTCTGTAAAGTTTTACAGTCTTGGAGACCATAGAAGTTTTACACTGTCTTAGAGGGTTGCTATGAGTCAGAATCAACTCCATTTGGTTACTGTTTCTTTCTTTTTTTTTCTTCTGTTCTCTTTTGTTATCTCCCTTTTTGTTCTCTTCTCTCCTTAACCTCCCTTTCCTCTACTTTTCCTCCTGTTTTGTTTAGTTTTCTATTATTTTTTCTCCCTCCTTCTTGTCTAATTCTTCCTTTTCTATCTTTTCCATTTCTTCCTTTCTCCCTTCATTACTTCCTCGAGTCCTTCTATTTATTTCTTTATTATTCAAATCCTTATTCGTCAGTCATTCTCTATTTCATAGAAAGTATAGATCCACCTTCTAGTTTGTATAATCAATTAAAAAGGCTCCCCCAAAATGGCACTCAACAGCAACTACAACCAAAAAATACTGCTTTTCCAAATCGTCTCTCACTGTGCTTCAAAAGGACTCCTGGTGTGGCGCTGTAGGATCAGCACTGGACTGTAAACTACAAGGTTGGCAGTTCAAACCCATAAGCTGTTCCGTGGAAACTCTATACAGGGTTGCTATTGGTTGGAACCGACTCTATGACACTTAACAACAACAACCTCAAAAAAAAGGTCTCTGGTGATGCAGTGAGTTAAGCATTGGGCTGCAAACCACAAGGTCAGTGGGTTCAAATCCACTAGTTTCTCCACTGAAGAAAGATGAGGTTAAGGCGCTCTGGTAGCATAGTGGTTATGAATCGAGCTGCAAACCTTAAGGTCAGCAGTTCGAAACTACCAGCTGTTCCGCGGGAGAAAGATGAGGCTTTCTGCTCCTGTAAAGATTTACAGCCTCGGAAACCCTGTACAGGGTCGCTATGAGTCATAACCGACTCCATGGCACACAACAACAACAACAAAAGATTGACTATCTTAGAAATCCTAAGGCGCAGTCCTCCTGTATCCTACGGGTGGAGTGGCTTTGAGTTGGACTTGGCTCAGTAGCAGTGAGCCTGGACTGTGCTGTTAGTTAGCAGAAGACTAGTGAATGTATAGCACAGTTATGGAGCAGGTACTATTGTGGAACCATGCCATTTGAAATTTGGTAATACCCAGCCCCTCTCAACTTTTCTGGACAGCATCGGTCTTCCACTGTTTTACCTTTCCATGATTACTACCTTTGAGGCTCATCTCAAATGTCCAGTCATCTGTCCACAGCTCCACTGATCACCTCCTTCCACAAGCCCTTCTGACCTGTTACTCTGGGCGCGGTGCTCTTCCTCTTTGCTGTCTTGGAAGCCGATACATCTTAGCAGAAGCCTTAATTACTTTGACACCATTATTTATTGACTTGTGAGCTTTCTGCACTAAACTACAGGCATGTTGAAGTTTTCGTTTTATTCTCAGTGCTTGGCACATAATAGGTGTGCAACACAAGTCCTCCTGTGGTGAAAGGAAGTTTACATTTTCCGTGGTTAGACTGTTTTCCCACTCAAGTATTCTGTAGAGCACCTTCATTCTGGGCTAGTGGCAGTATTGGGTCCAATGCAGAGAGGAGAGATCTGAATAATGCCCTCAGCTCTATAATCCTGCTCGTACTGCATTTTTCTGTTTTGTTTTGCATTTCCCCGCTAAAAGGTTGTCTTCCAAATGATATTGTCTCTAAGGTTTGTTTGTATTCTATCAGCCTAAATGAAATCAGCTCAGAATTATGCTGTTGTAAAAGAAGAAATATTTGTTACTGTAATCCCCAAAGGAGATTATGAATATGTACATAATTAAGAATATGTGGTATTTACTCCTGGAATTGGCTTGCTTCTCCTATTTGTTGTTAAGTACCTTCTTGAATTCCAACTCAAAGCAACCCTGTACAGGGTTTCAAGGCTTTTAAAATCTTGTGGGAGCTGAAAGCCTCATCTATCTCCTTTCTAGTGATTGGCTCCAACTATGGACCTTGTGTTTCTCAGTCCAGTGCTTATCATATGGAGCCAACATGCTCATTGTACTAATTTAAAATAATATAAATTTGTAACACCCTCTCTCCCTATCCCAAAGTAGATTGGTTGGCTCTTATGGTTCCAAATGAGAACAGTGATTACTGGAATTAGCATAGTAAAAATATTCTGAGCCTGAGATGATCATCATTTAATTAGATTTATTATAAAAATGTTAAAATGTGGTAAACAAACAAACAAACAAATCATTGAGTTTCACTCTATATTCTGTAGTCCTGATGTGGCACTGTAGGATAAGTACTGGACTACTAACTGCAAGGTTGTCAGTTCAAATCACCAGCTGCTTCTCAAACCCCTAGAAGGGTCACTGATAAGTTGGAACCTATGTGATAGTACTTAATAGCAGCAACAACATACAGTGCAGAAATATTCCATATGTAGATTATAAAATTATTCTTCTGACTATAGTTTTTGCCCTTAGATAGGCCTTTAGCGATTTCTATGAGTTATTTGAAACTTCAGTATTTGAACAGTGATTTTTGACAAGTTAAGCTTTTTTATTTTTTTTTAAGGTTTTGCTTTTTGGCTATCAGCCAATAACCTCAAGTCGTCTTAGATTAGTTCTTTCATAATTGTCTCTGTTGCTATCAATTTTAGTACTAGAACATGGACCACATCTGAGGAAAAGTTTGTGTTCAGTTCCAACACAATGTTTTTGTTACATTGATAATAAGTTCAGTGTAAAAATAACATTTCAAGAGATGAAATTTTTTTAAATTCATCTCTTTTTTTTTTTTTAAATACAATTTTGCAAAATATTTTTCTTTAACATGTTCTTTTTAGATATTCTTTTTCTCTCCATTGGAGGTATGAAATAATTTTGAGGTTATAGACATTGGAAAAGACCCTTTTATTTGAAACATTCTGAATAAAGATAATGTGTTGATAAATTAGAAATAAGATTAGCCACAAAAATACCACAGGTAAGGGCTTATTTTAAAGCTAGTATCAACATAGAATAATAAACCACCATAGTCCTCAGTCAGTGAAAATCTATTTAAAATTTATCCTTTTTTTTTTTTTATGCTTTAGTAGCTATATTGGGTATTTCTCTATATATAATTCTGATTTACAAGGAGTCATTTGCTTGTGATTTTTGCTTTTTTTTTTTTTTTTTTAAAAGAAGT
>NW_006408519.1:19539712-19551031 GCF_000296735.1 Chrysochloris asiatica | reverse complement strand
TTTTTTTTTTTTTTTTTTTTAAAAGAAGTCCGTGTATGTCAGGCAGCGCCTTTAGGATTGGATGCATGAATCACTGTCGCGTCCTTGTCCGAGGTAACCCAGGGACCTGGGTGGGAGACATTTTGTATTCATGTTCACGTCTCATGCACTGAGTTCATTCATTCATTCTACCACATACACTGAGCCCCTGCCTACTTCCAAAGAGAACTATTTCTGTAGTCAAAGAAGGGATATGAAAAAGCATGGACTCAGTAACTACAGAGCCTACTGATTTACAGCTAAGAATGCTGGGAGTGGCAAGGTTATGAGTTTGTGCTCCTCAGTGACTTTTGTCACTTTCCCTTTCTTCAGTCTGTTCATCCCATTGGCAGGAGGAGTTCACAGTGTATAAAACAGTCGTTCCCTCCATATGAAGTCATACTGTGGAACATGCTGTTAAGTATGGCACCACTAGTCACATGTGGCTATTTCAGTTTCAACTCAGTAAAGCTAGAACGAGCTAGGAAGTCCTGGTGTGGCGCTGTGGGTTAGTGAACTGAACTGCAAAGTTGGTATGAACTGCAAGGTCAGCAGTTCAAGCTCACCAGCTGCTCCTCAGAGACCCTATACAGGGTTGCTATGGGTCAGGACCGACTCGATGGCACTTAACAGCAACAGTAAGGAAAAAAATAAAATTACCTAAATGCAATAGAATGAAGTGAAACAATCATTTCCTTAGCTGTACTGGCCCATCATTACTCAAGGACTGGCTACAATATTGGGTAGAACAGAAAATTCTATTGGATGGCACAGCCCTTGAGTTTGTGGGAAATTTCAGGTACATTCTCTCAGCTGCTCCTCACAATAGTCCTATGAAGTGGCAAAGTATACAGTATGACTTACTGTACAGCTGAGGAAACTGTATAACCAGGTTAAATGATGTATATTTTCATGGAACTTAACTGATTGAACTTTCCTTAGGAGGCAGGGGAGATAGAAATGAAAAAATATTTTTTTATATACAATT
Organism: Chrysochloris asiatica; assembly: GCF_000296735.1. Classification (NCBI taxonomy): domain Eukaryota; kingdom Metazoa; phylum Chordata; class Mammalia; order Afrosoricida; family Chrysochloridae; genus Chrysochloris; species Chrysochloris asiatica. The sequence continues at coordinate 19,550,025 of NW_006408519.1, read as the reverse complement.
TTGAATCTTAAATTATAAGTATCTTGAAGCCAGAGATATGATCTAGTTTGTTCACTGTTTTATTCTTAATACCTTTTATAGGGTCTGCTACAAGCTACGTCCCTAGTAGTTAATAATCATGTGAATGAATAGATGTCATTTTTGGCTTAAGCAAAATGTGTGGTTTAATCCATGTCTTCAAACGTGGCTACCATAGCAAAAGAATTGCTGGATTGTTAGTCTATAATTAAAGGTCTGGTTAGTCAAATAAGAAAGATGGGAAGCTATGCTTACGTCTTAGAACTTTTTACACTGCTTGTGATCTCATTTTGTATAATCACAACTAGAGAAGGAAACTTTTTTTTCTACTCCTTGCTACATTCAAACATTTGAAAAGTTTGAAATAATTCTCTGAATGTGTAGGCACTCTTCCCTGGCACTATGTTTCATTAAAATGTTGCTGCAAGCATTTATTTTGCACAACTCTTCCTGCTCTGTGTATTTGTGTACATATGCACTTAACCTAGAAAATAATTGTGTTAAGTGAACATTTGTGGGTCACGACAACAAAATGGAGATGGTCAGTCGTCATCGGTACTGTCTTCTAAAATCATACTTTATTTTCTTTCACAATGGCATTTAGATAATGTGCATCAGGTATGTTTCCCTCTGTCGTAAATGTACATCTAGCGACATAGAAAGTATAAAAACTGACCAAATATAGCCTTTATGTGTTATTTTTGAAAGAGAAAAAGAGCTGAATAATGGGTAATTATGTCAATATTACCAAGATTTACAACATTTACAAAATGATATTTTACAATATGGAACTCTAATATTAGTTGTTTCATAGTATATAAAACTATTACACTGTATACTACTATTTACTAAGAAGGCAAATGGATGACTTACAAAAGTGCCAGATGTGTTGTTCTTGTTGTTAAACAAAATGGTGTCCCATTTTTAGCTTTTTTGTCAAGATGATGCTCAGCTACTGACAGACTTGAAATCTGTGTGCTTAGTTTAATTGAGTTTTTGTTTATTTTATGTGGTTTCGAGAGAGTGGTCAGAAGTATAAAAACACTCTTTAGCATCACCAAAGTTTACAGCTGCTGAATAATGGATTTGAATGATTTTCAGTAAAAAATACAACTTTGAGGCGCACGGCATCCACCCATATGAAGGGCCTAATGCAGTCTGTAGTAGCTTAGTGAATCCTAACCAGAGCGTTTGCTGGCTCTTTTTTTATTTTAATTTTTTTATAAAAAGGCTATTCTGAGTGTAGTCATTCTTAGTCTGGATTTTCTGACACTTAAGGTTGTTGTCAAATATTGGAAGAGATGGTGTGATGTTTAGCAATAATTTAAACTCATTTCAAAATTTTAGGTAGAGGGATTTCTCAAGAGTATGTTCGCTCCTGATTTGGTGTTTTCAGTGTGGACACTGAGCATGAGGCCTGATGATTGCAAAACCCAAGAAATAGTGATGATGTGTCGTGGTTTCTCAGGAATCCCTTTTGTACAAGCAGAAGTTCAAAATGTTTTATATTTTGGAAGCTTGACAACCCTGAAGCAATGTGGTAGCTAAAACAAAGCAAATTTATGTCTCTAGATTTTGCACACTTGCTTTGCCTATTAGAGAAGAATGGGATACTTCTGGATTTGCCTTCTTTGATTCAAGTTTAGTTCAGTTCTTGAATTGGCAGCATCACATTGAAATGTTTCGTTTGTAGGAGTTAAGATTTCTCCTCACTTCTAGCCAATTGGGAAATACATGTAGAAGATTTTGCAATATTATACATCACATGTCATCACTAATTATAGTTAACTTAATTCACTTAAGTGTTAAGTTAGAGTGGCAAATAAACTGTGTCTTTGAGTGCTATAACTTTGACATCTGTCACACCAGGGATTGATTGCCAGCGTTCATTCTTGAGAGGTCTTCCCATTTTTTCCTTTTTTGTTAGATGATGCTCAACTTGAAATCTGTGTGCTTAGTATGATGGATAAAGTGAAGCATTATCATTCTTCAATTAAAGACTGTTGGGGAGAGCTTCATAATCATTATCTTAATGTACAGTTAAAGTTGAGGTATTTTTATCTTCCTGCATACTTCCTAGAACTGTGGTGGCTGTGGTGGCAGTGGTGTGTCATAGCAGCCCTGTATAAGGTTTCCAAAGCTGTAAATCTTCATGGGAGCAGAAAGCCTCATCTTTCTCCCAAGGAGTGGCTGATAGATTTGAACTGCCGATCTTGTGGTTTGCAGCCCAACTCGTAACCCACTATGCTGCCAGGGTTCCTTTTCTAGAACTGTAGTACTGGCAGTAAATATAGAGATTTTCCTAATTGAGGAAGCTGTTGACCAGAGAGGTCAAGCAACTTGACTAAGGTTACATCTGTCTTTTAAGTGGCAGAATGAAGACTTCAGTCTTCGTCCTGTGCAGTAGAAATACAAACACATTGCTCAGTGCACTAAAGGAATATTATTTGCATTTCAAGTAGAGCCTTTAAAATGATTTTGTGATGCCTGAGACTTTTCTCATGATGTGCTTTGGATATGAGCAGCGATCACACGTGTCATTTTTGAGCAGCTGTTGCAGAAGGCAGAACATGATTATGCCACTTGCTTAATGCATTACATCTGGTTGCTGGAAAAGTTAAAAATTTCTTTGATTGTTGGGAGAGGAAATCATTTCCTCTTTGGAGCATTTCAGTGACAAACTTTAAAACCATGCATTTCGGCGGCAGCTCAATGGAGGCCTTTAGTTGGGCTACCCATTGAGATGCATAGGAGAACCCTGTACAGGTCTTCATAACCCCATGCCTTAGTTTCTTAGTACTGCCATTAGAGCAATACAAGTGAGTGGCTTTACCACGCAGGTATTTAGTTCTCACAGTTTCGGAAGTTTGAAGACTGAGTTCAGCGTGTCACGCCTAGGGGAAGGCTTGCTCTTTCTGTCGGCTCTAGGAGAAGGTCCTTGTCTCTTTCCAGCTCCTATTAGTTGGTTTCTTGGTGATTTTCCTGTGGCGTGTCTTCCCCTCCACTTGGGATTCCTTGCTCTTTTTATAACTCAGAGGTGATTGGTTCAAAGCACACCCTTCACGGATACAGTTTTCATTAATATAACAAAGAAACTCCTATTCCTAAATGTGATTCCATCCAAAGGAATGGGGGTTTAGGATGTGTGATCCGTATTCGTGACGGGACCCAATTCAATCCATCACACTCCATTGCTATGTAATTTCATAATTTGGAGGACAAAAGCAGAGCTGGGGTGATGTTAATCATATGAATTATGTTATTTTGGCCTTTGAACATCCCATCAACCATTCATGGGAGGTCTTGGTCCCTTTGCCATGAGAAAGAGCCTTAGTCAAATAAGGCCCTTGGAGAGTTTCTTCTTTTAATTTGTTCTAGAATGAGAAACATTTTAAACTTTCCACATTGGTCCTCCATCATAAAAATTTCCTGACCATTCCATTCCTTTTATTTTCAGATTACTCTGGTTGCTAGTGCTTCAATTATAAGCCATTCTGAGTGGTCATTTTAACACCTCTGTTTTACCCAGAAGATACGATAGCTCATCTCTTTCTGCAGCTTCATTGCTGTAAGATCTGAACAGATTTCCTTGGAGAATATCTGCATTGAGTAGTCTCTGAGTAATTGTTTCTGGTTTTGACAGCAACCCTTAAGCTCGGTGAAGAGAAATCCCATGTGATCTGGATGCTTCCTCAAGAATAAGATTTGAGGGACGAAATAGTAAAATCTACTCAGTTGGAAATTGTTGCCTTATTTTAAATATAGATATATACTAATAAATCTCTTGGATTAGCTCCCATGGTCTCTCAGGTCTTACTTTGGCTTTGATTGTTTAGCAGAATGTGCCTCTCAAAGAGTAGCTATGGAGGAGAAATAAGAAGTACATTTATTTGGCTCTGATGATTCAAGTGATATCATAATAAATACAATTGTATTTTTTGATACGGATCCTTGGCTGTGTTACACATCCCTTCCCCCTTGAGAATTCACTGAACAAACGACAAGTTTAAAGTAACATGCATCTCTTCTGCACTAGGTCACTTCAGGTGGAACATTCATTGGCATTGGACGGAAAACACCAGATTGCCAAGGAAACACCAAGTACTTCCGTTGTAAATTCTGCAATTTCACTTATATGGGCAATTCATCGACTGAACTAGAACAACATTTTCTTCAGACTCACCCAAACAAAATAAAGGCTTCTCTCCCCTCCTCTGAGGGTGTGAAACCTACTGAGAAAAACTCTAACAAATCCATCCCTGCACTTCGTTCCAGTGATTCTGGAGACTTGGGAAAGTGGCCGGACAAAATCACAGTCAAGACTGGCGATGACACTCCCATTGGTTACTCAGTGCCCATTAAGCGCCTCGATTCCTCGAGACAAAATGGTACAGATGCCACCAGTTACTACTGGTGTAAATTTTGTAGTTTCAGCTGTGAGTCATCTAGCTCAGTTAAACTGCTAGAACATTATGGCAAACAGCATGGAGGAGCTCAGTCAGGCAGCCTTAATCCAGAATTGAACGATAAGCTTTCCAGAGGCTCTGTCATTAATCAGAATGACCTAGCCAAAAGTGCAGAAGGGGAGTCCGTTTCCAAGGCAGACAAGGGCTCTAGTGGGGTTAAGAAGAAGGACTTCTCCAGCAAGGGAGCCGAGGATAACATGGTGACAAGCTACAATTGTCAGTTCTGTGACTTTAGATATTCCAAAAGCCATGGCCCTGATGTCATTGTAGTGGGACCGCTCCTTCGTCACTATCAACAGCTTCATAACATTCATAAATGTACCATTAAGCACTGTCCATTCTGCCCCAGAGGCCTCTGCAGCCCAGAAAAGCACCTTGGTGAAATCACTTATCCGTTTGCTTGTAGAAAAAGTAATTGTCCCCACTGTGCACTCTTGCTTTTGCACTTGTCTCCTGGGGCAGCCGGAAGCTCGAGAGTCAAACACCAGTGCCATCAGTGCGCTTTCTCCACTCCTGACGTGGACGTGCTCCTCTTTCATTATGAGAGTGTGCATGAGTCCCAAGCATCAGATGTCAAGCAAGAAACAAATCATCTGCAAGGATCAGATGGGCAGCAGGCTGTCAAGGAAAGCAAAGAACACACATGTACCAAATGTGATTTTATTACCCAAGTGGAAGACGAGATTTCCCGACACTACAGGTAAGCCATGCTGAGAGGGGGAAGTATCAAGAAAATGAAATGGAAATAGAAGGAATCTAGAAATCTAATCTAATAATCATTGGAAGTGATTCAGTGACTCGGGAAGTGGTTGAACAAAATCACATAAAAGATCATAAAATGGCAGATTGTAGATTTATTGATTGATAACCACCGATTTTAATTTGGGCACTTGCTTCAGACTGTTTATTCTTAGGCTTCTTATTTGTTTTATACTATTCACTGAGTATATTTCTAAATTCTCAGTAATGCTGACACAGCTGATGAATTTATGAATCTACCACAATCCATTTTATATGTCCTTGGAAAGTATTATTTCATATGCCCTAATTTTGGACAACATAACTCTCATATTAATGCTGTCACTATAATACATTCTGACATCCTGGTGTGGCACTGTAGATAAATACTGCACTGCTAACCATGAAGTCTGCAGTTCAAATCCACCAGCCACCCTTTGGAAACCCTAGATAGAGTCACAGTGAGTGGGAACAGACTCAGTGACACTTAACAACAACAACATAATACATTGTATTTACTTTTTCAAATGGGAATCAATCCGTTGAGAACATGTTACTTATTTTCCTTTTCAAGTCAGATTGGGCATTCTTCTAGCTTTGGAAAATTGCACAACATCCTTATTTGGCATGTAAACAATAATCTGAAGGTAAGTATTCTATCATTTGATTAACTTTGGATTTCTATACATTCACTCCTCCAAGCAGATACAAGTATTTCAGAGTCATAGCTAGAGCTGGGGTCAGCTACTATGTTCCTTGTTCCACTCTGTTATCTTCAAAAGCATTAATTTTCTCAGATACTCCTTCATATTTTCTAGAGGTGAATTTAGGATACATACTTTTATTCCATTTATGCGGTCATTCCTTCATTAATTAATGAATTCTAAAATTGCCCATTATGCCATATATTGAAATTGCAGAAGAAACGTGACAAACATTGTCAGTGCCTTCTTGGAATTTGTGGTTCAGTAAGGAAGACAACCACTTCACATCATTATTATTAGAGTGATGAGTGTCAGAAAAGACGAAGGATGTCATACTGTGGTTGCATCTGATGACAAACCAGACTAATCTGATAGCTTAGGAAGTGCTTCCCTGAGGAAGGAACATTTCAACTGAGCCTTAAGTTATAGAAATAGGATACAGGTGCTCAGATATTAATTACTTGCCCCTTATCGGGTGCTTCCATGTTATTACACCTCCAGGAAATAAAGATAGGTCACTTTTCTATTTAAAAACGATTTTCTATGTGCAGATTCAATATCCAAGGAGCCTTGGTTGCAGAGTGGTTAAGAGTTTGGTTGGTGGTTTGACCCACTAGCTGCTCCTTGGGAGACAGATACGGTAGTCTGCTTTCATAAAGATTTACAGTCATGGAACACTTAGAGGGGTACTTCTGTTCTATGTGTGGGGTCTCTGTGAGATGGAACTGATTCAACAGCAACAGTGGTACTGGGAGTTTCATATTCTAGTTAAAAATTTAGTTATTTCACTTTTCATTTCAATAGATAATAAGCATCCCCCCAACCCATTTTCTTTAAAAATTGTGTGTTAGTGAGAATGTGTGTATGTAAGTATTGTAAGTCACCAGTAATGAAGCAGGTCATGCCCAACAATGGCTATTAATGTTAGCTGTTAATGTGAAGGGCATCTTAATCTTCACAGTGAATCAAAATGTGCAGAAAACACTTACTTGAGATTTACACTGTTTAATTTATAAGGTCAGTCCCAGGAAAGACACAGTCCGGCAATCAAATATGTGTTCACACTTAGAGTGAGTGTTTCTGGCTCCTCAGATGTTGGCTGCCTGTTAATTTATCTCTGGGACTAGCAGACATTAGCTGCTGCCTCAGCTCTACTAGCGCGAATGTGTGAGTTTGTACATATTGTGCGTGTACATTTGTTAGATGATGTAAAATGTAGATGACCTTTTTTTTTTTGTTTTTGTAGAGGCAGCTTTCTTTTATCATGAGGAAATCAGTTGAAATATTCACACGTATGTACACACATACTCACATTCTGACACCTTTCTCTCCCAGGTCACTTACACAAGTGGTTTGTCCTGAGGAAGCTGAGGCCATTGCATTAGAACCTGCCTGGTGAAACAGGCTTTGAACATACTTTTGGTAAACAAAATATCCTCCAAGGTACAAAACGAAAAGTAGAAATATTGCTGAATAGTTTCAGAAGTTAGTGCAGTAATAAAAATAAGCTCCAAAAGGAAGAGTGTTCTTGTCTTTATCACCACCATATTGCAGGAATACAGCTGGAGTGCTCCTTAGAAGTGAGGCTGGCAAGACATTGTGTTGCTTACTTTGGTTATGTTATCAGGAGGGACCAATCACTAGAGAAAGAACACCATGCTTAGTAAAGTGTAGAGAGTCTGTGAAAAAGAGGATGATCCTCAAGGAGATGGGTTGACAGCAATTGTCTACAACAGTGGGCTCAAACATACCTACTATTGGGGAGATGGTGCAGGACTGGGCAGGGCTCTATTCTGTTCATATAGTCGCTAAGAGTTGGGACCAACTAGGCAGCACCTAACGACAACATCACCACTCTGTATCTGCACAATTTAGCACAGTGTCTGTGTGGTTGATAGATGCTCAGTGAGTATGTCTAAGTCAATGAAATCCTTAAAGTGTTTTTGATTACACAGTAGTTACAATATACTTAGATTTACAAGGTAAATTACATTGTGATCTTGGACTATTATATGGTCTTTGAACTTTTCTGATTCAGTGTTCACAAGGTGATTAATTTTGCATTGAAACCTTTCTGAAGAGCTTCCTAGGGTTTCATAGCAAATAACTGTAATTTGTGCAGTTTTTTATTTAACTCAACCTGTCTGCATTTTATCATTTTTATTTAAAAAAAATCAACAGTATTGTCCCTAGGATGTTAAAATGGTCTGACACTTATTCTTAAAACCTAGTGAATTTTCAGTGATCCTAGAGCTTTTAAAGAAATTGTTTAGATCTAATCAGTTGATGAGTTCTTGGAGAAATATTTGACATTTGAAGACTTACAATTTCAGGAGTGGTAGTTTGGTAGCAAAGTAACACAGATCTCTGCTGAATGTTGAACAACAACGGAGACCCCAGAGATGAGAAAGGACATGCTCACCTGAATGTATTTAAAACTTGATCTGCTATCAGTACCACTTTTTAAAGATGGAATAAGAAGACCAGAGTGTCCATAGCCCCACAGTATCTTTTTAGTTACATTTAGGTTTATTCATATTGTTCAGACAGGGAAACATCCATCATAATTCAGTATTATTACTATGGAATCTTTTACACTTCTGAGTACTTTATATACAAGATTTAAAATATATTAAAGATTTTCATAAGCTCAGGACTGTGCGTGAAATCATGTTGCATTAAAAAAATAACTAAGCCAAGAAGCAGTAGGGTTGGTAAGGAGCTTTGGGAAAACGTTCAGAGTAAAGGCCCTTTCATGGAGATTATGCCTAAGAACTAGGCTGGGTTGGCCTATCATTGTTAAGTGCTGTTGAGTCGGTTCTGACCCAATAGTGACCGTGTGTAGGGTTTCTGAGGAGTGGCTGGTGAGCTTGAACTGCCGACCTTGTGCTTAAAACAGACCCTGCAGTCAAGCACATTAACCCACAGTGTAACACCAGTACTCCTATAGTTAACTGGGATCAAATAGTCATATCTCTTTATGTTTCATCCTTACCTAATATGCTCCTAGCTCACAACAAGACTGGACTATTGTATTTCACTCATGGATTTGTTTCTATGACTCCATTTTCTTAACTATTTAACTAGACAATGGTAATCTCTAACTGACTGCCATTCTTTTCAAAGATGTCAGTGTCTAACATATTTCTGGTATGAGTTGTATGATGATCCTCTTGCAAAACAGCTGCACTATATAAAACCTACTACTTAGTGTATTGCCAAACTTCCACAAACTAAAGGAAATTTCTAAAGCTCTTCTTCCTTTCTCCTCACCACTTGTGAGCTAAACTCAGACTGGAGGGAAATGAACAGTAGACAAGCAGTAATGTGATGTTGCACGAAGGGCAAATGTCATATTCTTGCTATAGTTATCAAGAGATGAAGCTTGGTGTCAGTGGCAGAGAGGGGCTGCTGAATTTATCTGTTTCACTTTGGGCTGGAATCTTGAAGGCAGCTAAAATGATTTCACAGTGGTGCTTCCCTCTGGCACCTATATATAAAACAGTGTCAATAGTAAAAACAATTGTCTCTGTAGGAAAGTTCAGTAATTTGGCTTCTAAGATGTCCACGGACTAAAATAACTTAGAATGAACTTTTTTAAAGAAAATCGTACACAGGAAGAAACCAGCATAAGTGAAAAAAGTATAAACCAGAAATAATTAGTTTAGATATCCAGAAATTGCAGCTATAGGAATTTATAATAATAAAGTAATAAATACTAATTGTTTAAAAAACTAAAACATATAATTAGGAAACAGCAAGCAACGAAAGATTAGAAATGAGCAAGAAGATTAAAATAGAAAACATAGCATTTTACATGAATCCGAAAATATAATTATTAAAACTTAAAACATAATAACAAGGTTAAGTAATAGTAGAAATTCTAGAGAATGAGTCAATCAGAGTTTAGATCTGAAGACATTACCCATAATATGAAAGAAATAGAGGAGATGGAAAATATTTAAGTGAGCTAGTGGAATAGGGAGATACAATAAGCTGTTCTAACATGTCTAATCAGTGTCCCACAAAAAAGTTAATAGAAAGACTAGAGGATAGGCTATCAGTATTAGAAGATATATGACTGGTGATTCTCCAGAGTTGATGAAAGGCGTGAATACACAGATACAAAAACCCATAGCATACATTAATCAGAATAAATACAAATTCATTAAATCATAGGCACATTGTAGTAAGAATGCCAAGACAGAGAGGTCCTTAAGAGTAGGTGTTGTTGTTGTTGTTGTTAAGTACCGTGGAGTCGGTTTTGACTCATAATGACCCTACACAGGATTTCCAAGGCTGTAAATCTTTACTGGAGCAGAACACCTCATCTTTCTCCTGTGGAACCGCTGGTAGTTTTGAACTGCTGACCTTGAGGTTGGGAGCC